>NC_056749.1:745878032-745958032 GCF_019279795.1 Protopterus annectens | reverse complement strand
TTCTCCATGGTATTGTGATTTCAGAGTTAATATAGATAAGTTCGGAGGGTGTGGGGGGTTTGCCTCCCTGCATATAAGAAGGTTAAAAGAGAGGAGCAATCTTTAAGATTTGCTCATTTATTGGAATTTCTATCTTTCAGGTTGTCAGCTCTTGGCATTTCAAGTGCTGACATTTCAACAGGGAGCCATATCTATATCTATCTCTATGTATCTATCTATATAAAAATATATATAGATAGATGTATTTAACTTTATCACAGACTATTGTCGGCTTGCATAATGCTGACACCAAACGACTGACATTATGCACGTAGACACATTACTAGTCATAAGCCGCAAATGGATCACAATGCATACAAAATCTTTTAAACAAAAGAAAGAAAACATCATTTTTTGCAGGGGGAAAGCCCCCCTGCACCCCACATCCCCTGCTAATTATATATATGCTAACTCTGAGACTGCACAGTTCTTGGGAAAGGGCAAATGTGCCAACCTCAATAATCATGCAGTCTGCTACTTTTGTTGACAGGTGTCGACCTTCAGCTTAGTTGACTCATTTGCTCTGATTAAACAGATGTTGACCAAAGCACCATTTGGCTAACGTAACAGAACACACACACATAGACATATATATGTATGTATGTATATGTATATAAATATATATATAAAGAGAGAGAGAAAAAAAAAGCATAGTTGTTTTGTACTTGATCTTTTGGTTAAAATTTGCCTTTTATAGATCATCCCACTACCTAAGTCATCAACGAGAGAAATAAATAAATCAGTAAATAAAACTCACCCTTGGAAAACAGAGCCATCCTTCAATATGACTGTATGGACTTTCTGAATGCATCACTCTTATTTTCAGGACAGATACATTTTCTGGCCATGACAATACATAGGACTAGATCTTTACTGTTACTGGAAATATTTTTGTATATGGTGTGATGACTTCCAACACTTGCTTGTTGGTCTTACAGTAATATCCATAAAGCACATAATTTCTGTTTTGGAGGGAACATATAAGAGTCTAACCTTCAGTCATTTTCAATTACTTTAACTCCGTTAATTTGAGTTTCCTGAAACTGCTACTTTTCAGTGAAGCAAGCCATGACCTTAATTCTGTATTTTTCAGTATACTGAGTTCCATGGCCCTTTATATAACACGTTAATTTAAATGCCCAGTTCTCACTGCATCCCACCTAAAGTCAGATCTGCCATGTATCATATGTAGTCATTTTTTACATCAGTCCAGATAAAATCACACCACATACATTACTGGTAGATTGGAAATCAAGTCTGACTTTAGGGAATAAGAAGGACTTTCCTTCTGTTCTCTTCTCTCTAGTATGTTTTCTGAATGAATTAACAAAAGCAATATACTTATCTAATAATCAAAAATGTTATGAAACTGCAATTTACCAAATTCAACACCTTCCTGTTTCTCACAATTAATTCCTGATGACACCGTTTATTTATTTTTTTTCAGTTTTTTTTTTCATATTATTATTATTATTATTATGGTTATCATTATTATTACTGGTACCCCCTGATGACACTGTTTATTTATTCATATTTTTGAAGTTTCTTTTCATATTATTATTATTATTATTATTATTATTATTATTATTATTATTACTATTATGGTTATCATTATTATTACTGGTATCTCTCCACTGCTGATCTTCTGTCCTCTTTCTGCTGGCCCATTTCTTCTTTGTATGTGTGGTGAATATTCTGTTATATCCATTGCAACAAGCAGCTCCGCCCTCCACAGTGAAGATATCCTTAGTGGTCTTACACTTGTGAGGTCATCAATCTCTGGAAAGTGACAGCTAATGAAATTGACTTCATGTGGTGGGCAGGGTAGGAATTGTCATCTTTTGCAGTAGAACTCAGACTTAGATATGGTAATTCACAGCTCTACAAGAAATATAGCCAAGCATGTACTGGCACCAGGTGATTATCAAACCACACGTCCATGCTTGTGACCACTTGAAAGTCTCCAAATCTCCTACACAGTTAATATGTTAAAAACTAGGTCTTCAGTCTCCACTAGAGCATGGCCTAGTTACACCAACAGCCCACAGCTCACCAAGAGTGGCTAGAATCAGTTGATCCATTTTCCCTCAGCCTGGTCATCCCTATACCTCACTCATTGCAAGCTGTTCTCAGCTCACTTGTATAATAGTCAAATAACCTATCAGTGAGCCATTCAGCTAGGTTTTTGTATTGAAAGTTCAGAGGTCTGGCCAGCAGGTTACATAAAACATGCACCTATTAAATGTTTAAATATGTATCCCAGTGTCACCTTTTATACTATTTAATCCCACATTGTGTACAGCTCCTTCAGAAACTTCATTATGAATTTCTAAAAGTATCAGGAAAAGAAATAGCTTATCTGCTATAAAATCTTACCATTTATGTAACAGAGAGGGTCTGGCACTGTAAAATGGAAGGAAAAAACTGTCAATATGCCACTCTATAAAGAAATAACTTTTTACACTTTATAAGAATTTTTGCCAGAAATGTGAGCCCAGATGCTATGCATTCAAAAATTGACTATACTACATTTTAGAGGGTGGTTTTGACTCCTTTACACCATGACACAGAGAATATATATTTATGTATATGTATATATATGGATTCACTAGACAATTTCAAAATACTGAAATGTCGAATTTCAGTATTTCAAGACTGAATACTAAAAAACCCACATACCCGAAAACCCAAAACCACAAACACACACACACACACACACACACACACACACACACACACACACACACACACACACACACACACACACACACACACACATACACACACACACAAACCAGCACACACACCCACACACACACCCACACACACACACCTTCATAACTGCACTAAAACAAACAAAGGAACTCACACAGACACAACATAACACACAGACACAGCTACCCTACCTATAAGCAGGGGGGCAAGCCCCCCAACCCCCTACTTATATATACTAACTCCGAGGTCACACTAAGCACACAGACACACAAAAAACACCTCTACACACAATCACACACACTAAAATCCCTACCCAATACCCTTACACAAACACCACTTACCTGAAACCCCAGATAAATCCACAAACTGCACCTGATTGTCACAAATGCAATACCATGATAGTAGATTCAGCATTTCCGCATTCGACATAGTGGAGTTTCGTGCAACTGCAATTTCAATTATTCAGTCTCGAAATACTGAAATTCGACATTTCAGTATTTCGAGATTGTCTAGTGTTAACTATATATATATATATATATATATATATATATATATATATATATGTAGATATATATATATATATATATATATATATATATATATATATATATATATTATATATATATATATATATATATATATATATATATATATCTCCCAGCACCTTATCTTTAAAACTCTAAGAATAATATATGTCATAATAATGTAGAGTCCTCCAGGAATCTGCAACAGCAGCCTTTGCATGCATTCACATATGTTCTCACTTGCAGTTCTGGTTTTCTGGGGATTACATTTATAGTCTTTGGAATAGCAATAGCCAATCATTTATAGTCTTAGGAATAGTAATAGGCAACACCTAATACAACTACCACCTAATGATCCCCTGTACAACATTTCCTGTGTTTACACCTAATACAACTTGTGACAAAGGGGGATACTGTCAGCACAGCTATTTCTAATTTTGTAAATAATCACTCTGACGTCGCTGTGAATATATACTGAGCATTTTCTTGTTCTTTGAATATTTATTATTAAATATATTTAAACCTTTCATTGTGGCTGATCTGTCTAAAGATATTTAAGTTTTTAGAGTGCTTGCATATTTCTTTTTTGACACTTTGTGGACCACTCCTAATATCCTTGCTCTTGGTCAAACTACAATTTGTATTAATATCAATATTACACAGTAAGATTGGACACCCTTTGTTAAGGGCCTTAAAGGAGCTGATAAGGACTTGGCTGGTGGCGGTGATAACCACCTTATAGTCTGGGCAAAAGGGGGCATAGCTAGTAAACCTGTGACAGCCTTTCCTAAGTGTCTGTGTCTGTAAATCAAACCTCAAAGTGTGTGTGTGTGTGTGTGTGTGTGTGTGTGTGTGTGTGTGTGTGTGTGTGTGTGTGTGTGTGTGTGTTTGTGTGTGAGCTCCTTGGGCATAGACACAAAGCACTGGTTACACAGAGAGGGTGCTGGAAGACTTGGCTTGTGCACTCAGCTGAGATCTCAACTCTAAAGATGTGCCAGTGGGGAGTCTTACTAGGGATCTGGAGAAAGAGGGAGAAAGCAGCCACAGACTGACCTTGGTCTCTTAAGGGAAACTGCACTTGATGCAGAGCTGTATCCGTAAATACTGTGTGTGTACTTATTATCCTCTCACTGCACACCCCCCAGTAGTTCCAGTGGTGAGGATTGAGGCTGATTGATTACTGGTCCAGTGATGGATCGTCACATATTTATTGGTGACCGTGGTGTTTGTACTCTCAAGCAGCCACACGGTGAACATTCAGAGTTTCATATCACAATAGTTTAATTTACTTTTTGCTAGTTTAGTTATCCAGGGAGAGCAGGCAAGGATCTCAGCAGAGGAGTATGACAAGCTGTCAAGGAGCCAGTTGGCTGAGATGTACCAAGACAAAGGACTGGTGCATGCCAACCTGACTAATACAGAAATGATTGCAGCTTTAACCAGAGCTGCATAACAGACCAACAACCAGGTGGACAACCATACTGGCTTTGGGGATATACAACTCTCAGAAAATAACATTTCAGCTTTGCCTCAGAGAACTTAAAAATCCATCTCGGGTTAAAGAGACTTGAGCTGGAGGCCAAACATTTGGAACTAGAAGCAGCAGAGAGACTGAGGTGTCTGAAAGCTGAAGAAAATGAGAGGCAGAAGCAACAAGAAAAGGAGATGCTGACTTTTCCCCAGGGTCATGGAGTTCATGGGGAAGGGAATAACTGAAACCCAAAAGCAAGAAAGGCCAGTAAATTTCTTCCACAATTTACAGAGGGGGATCATTTTGATAGTTTTATTCATATGTTTGAAAGGGTTTGTAAATAGTATAATATTACCAAGGTCTCTGGGTACGGTTCCTGGCCGCCTTACTCCATGGTAAAGCTGTAACTGTTATTTATTAATTGCCTGATATGGATTGCTTAAATTATACTAAATTTAAAAATTGTTTATTAGAGTGTTTTATGTTAACACCTGAAGCTTAAAGAAAAAAGCTTTGTGAGCACAGAGGCAAGGTAGATGAAAGTGTGTGTGAATATACTGCTGAACTAAGCACTTATTTTCATAGGTGAGTGAGTGGGTGTCAGGTCACCACTTTTGAAGTGATGGCAAACATTTTGGTGAGGGAACAAGCACTTAGCACTTTGCCAGAGGACATGACAATCTGGTTGGCAGACAGAGAATGTAATACTGCAACTGAGTTGGGAAAAAAGGAGACCTATACCTAGTAAACAGGGCATCACTTGACAGGAAAGGGATACCCAGTGGTGCACATGGGTCTAAGGGAACCCATGGTGAGCAGCCTAAACTGCCCAAACAGAGTCCACCAGTAACAGGGGAGGCTACTAGTTCATGTACATGGCCAGTATCAAGGGGTTAAATGTTTTAAGTGTAAACAGTGGAGCCATGTAGCATACAGATGTCCATGGAGGCAAGGTGGGGAACAAAAGGTAGGTGAGCCAGTAAGTGGAAATGACAGAATGCCAGAAGTAAGTTGACTGGAGACAACAATGGTACCAAACTACCACAAGAGGTTATATCCTATCTTAGTAGATGGGAAACGGGCCACTGTTAAGACAGACACAGCCTCTGACCTAACCATTGTAAAGCCTGCAATGGTTAAACAGGAGCACTACTTGCTTGGGTAGTCTACTCCAGTCAGAGCTTTAGGAGGGGACCCCATACCAAATACTTTTGGCTAGTGTTCACCTTGACTTGGAGGGTGGAAAAGGAAGCAAGCAAGTAGGTGTGTTTGAGGATATCCTTGCAGATGTCCTGAAAGGAAATCATTTTGATAATGCAGTACCTTGTGTGCAAGCAGTTACATGCAGTCAGGCTTGGAGACAACCATGTGGGTCTCATAGCTTGGGAGGGACCCAGACAGACTGGACACTTGAAGCCAGGACTAGTGAGGCAGTTACTTCAGAGAGGGAGCTACCCTTTAGCAGTGAGATTGAAGGTGAGCCACAGCAGATGTTGGGTACTGATGTTCCCTTGGACAGAATGACTGCAAGGGCAGAGGTGGGTAGTAGTACCTAGGCTGACAGTGAAGCACCACTGTCAGGGGATACCAGACTTCCTGTGGAAAGGGAGCTGGAAGAGTTAAAAAGAGAGAGTTGAGATAGGCTCAGCTGTCAGACCCTACATTACAAGGCTTAAGGGAGGTAGCTAGAAAATCACCTGATTCTCAAGGAAAGGGGGGATCTGTATACTGGGACAAAGGGTTGCTGTATAGAGAGTGGACAGGAAGGTGAAGTAATACAATAGTCGATACTATCCAGAGCCTACCGTCTGGCACTTCTAGCCACAGCCCATGATATTCCCTTTGCAGATCACATGGGCATGAAGCATACCAAGAGACATTATGCAGAACTTTTATTGGCCTGGGATTTCCGAGGATGTAACAGGGTACTGCAGGACCTGTGAACAGTGCCAAAAGGTAGGCAAGGGAGGAGACAAGGTCAAAACTCCTTTGGTGCCTTTGCCTGTTATTGAAGATGTATTTCAGAGGGTAGCTATGGATATTGTGGGCCCTCTGAGTTCCACAGGGAAGAAGTATATCCTAGTGGTAGTAGATTATGCTACCAGGTACCCTGAGGTGGTGGCTGTGTCCTCCATCAAGGCAGAAAAAGTGGCAAATGCTTTGTTAGAGATTTTCAGTAGGGTAGGTTTCCCAAAAGAAATGCTGACTGACAGTGGTGCCAATTTCATGTCAGACCTGCTGGCTTGTCTGTGGAAGCACTGTGGGGTGAAGCACCAATAGACCACCTCCTACCACCCCCAGTTTAATGGTCTGGTGGAGAAGTTAAAGTCTACACTAAAGACCATGCTACGGGCATTTGCAGACCAGTTTAAGAGGGAGTGAGACAAATATTTGCCCCATCTGTTGTTTGCTTACTGAGAGGTGCCCCAGGAAACCACAGGTTTTTCACCCTTTGAGTTGCTGTATGGGCATAGGGTGACAGGACCTCTAGATGTGATTTGTGAAGAGTGAGAGGGTGACTGTGAATCTCACAAGGAATCTGTTGTGGCAGATGTCCTAAACCACAGGATAGGGATCAGGGAATTCATTGGCTTGGCCTAGGAGAACCTGGCAGAAGCCCAACAGCAGAAAAAGGTCTGGTATGACAGGAATGCTCAAGCTAGATAGTATGCTGTAGGGAAGCAGGTTATGGTTCTGATTCCTGTCAGACACAACAAGATGCAGGCAGCTTTGGAGTGACCCTCAAATGGTAAGGAACATCATTGCTAACTATATTATAGAACAACTAGGCAGTAGGCAGGGCCATAAATGTCACCATGTGAACACCATGAAACCTTACCATGATAGGGAGGCCCTAGTACTAAGTATTTGCAGTAGAGGGCAGGAGAAGTCTGAGGGGGATTTATGGCTACAGAGAGCCAGCCAGCAAAATCCCAAATTACTGTGTTTGGCCTTAGGATTGCAGGTATATGATATGACACTGCAGCACTGTACTGGAGTCAGAAATACCAAGGCAGCTGGAATCTCAAGATAGGGTATGGGGTAATGTATTCTCAGATAGTGTCATCCCTCTCAAGCAATGTTTCTCATGGGTCACTTGGCAAACTAGCATGAATCTTCAAGGAGGGAAGAAATGTGACAAAGATGGATACTGCCAGCACAGCTATCTGGAATTTTGTGAATAATTATATGTAATTTTTGAATATCAACATTTATATAAGATGCTTGTGTTGCAAATGTATTAGAACTGTATGTCATGTGTATATCAGATGGCTGGTATGGAGGTATGTGTTATAAAGGTGTTTTGTAAAGTGCTTGAGCTTAAAATGTATCCTGAGTGAGCCCTACTGGAAGAGAACAGAAATGTAGATGCACTATTGTAACTGTTTAAATGCATATATTTTAAGAGTGGAAACAGTGGAAACTGGAATACAGGAGGTTAACTTCAGAAAAATAACTGAAATTAAATTATTTTATGGCTCGGCCATAAACAGATTGTATCTTTCAGTTTCAGTGCAGTGGGAGACATAATGTCTGTACTAGGAAACATTTGTATTTTCTTTAGTGTGAAGTAATTACTAGGCTTGAAAGCATGAAGGAATGCAGTTGCTTTATGACTTCTAGTATCTGCTAGAGATCTGAGGAGAAGCCCTTGTCTATATAATTTTACAGATAGATGCTAAATGCTACCAGCTGCCATCAATGGTTGTTTTGGGCTTGGGAAGTAAAAGTCAGATAACAAGAAATGATGTCATTCTGCAAGCTATCCCAACAGTAATATTTGAGATATTAATCTGAGAAATTTCTTAGAGAGACACAACATTCTGTATTCTGTCTTGAACCTGACAAGAACCATTCACTACATCTGCCTTGCTCTGATGAAGTAAATTTCTAGGTTATAGTAACTCTCTTACATATAGTCAGGAATATAGCGAGGCATAATTTAGATATTTTTTCTTTATTTATTTGAGACTGTCTTGCAATATTGTGATGTCACTGTGAATATATATTAAATATTTTATTGTTCTTTTATTATTTATTATTAAATATATTTAAACTTTTCATTGTGTTTGAATGGTCTAGAGATATTTAAGTTTTCAGAGCACTTGCATATTTATTTTGTAACACTTTGTGGGCCACTCCTAATGGCCTTGCTCTTGGTCAAACTACCATTTGTATTAATATTAATATTACAAAGTAAGATTGGACACCTTTGTTATGGGCCTTAAAGTAGCTGAGAAAGAGTTGGCTGGTGGCAGTGATAACTACCACATAGCCTGGGCAAAAGGGCCATAGATAGTAAACCTGTATCAACCTTTCCCAGATGTGTGTGTGTGTGTGTGTGTGTGTGTGTGTGTGTGTGTGTGTAAATCAAACCTCAAAGAGTGTGTGTGTTAGCTACTTGGGCAGCCACACGAAGCACTGGTTGGACAGAGAGGGTGCTGGAGGTCTTGGCTTGGTCACTAAGCTGAGATCTCAACTATATAGCTGTGCCAGTGTGGAGTCTTATTGGGGATCTGGAGAAAGAGGGAGAAACCAGCCCCAGACTGATGGTGGTCTCTGTGTGCTCTTAAGGGAAATTGCACTTGATGCAGAGAGCTGAATCTGGAAATACTGTGTCTGTTCTGCTATGGAAGCTCCTTGATTACTGGTCCAGTGGTGGGTCATCATACAACTACCACCTAATGCTCCTCTGTACCACATCTCTTGTATTTCAGAAAACATGTAAATATATCCAGATCTTTTAAATCCTTTCATTGAACACTTTCATTTGCATTATCCGGCTTGGTTTTAGAGCAGGGCATACAACTGATGTTGTAATGTTTGATGCCACTGAATTCCTTCACATGCAAGTGAAGCATGGCAAAGTAGTTGCCTCATTAACGAGCAGTTTGCTATTGTCCCTTTCTAAAACTCATAGCCTCTTCTTAGGGCTTTCTTAGTGCTTTTAGATTGTTTTGCTACTATCTGGGTTGCAGGTACATGTCTAGGAAATGAGAGGGTATAATGACAATGATGCTAGATATTCTGTGGAGTTAAATACTTAAGCTGGTATTCATATTTGTTACAAGTACCCATAATGGCAATCTGCACTTTCCATGTATTAGCTCAGCAAAGGCATGATTCATATGCGGTATTTGTGCTCACATGTGACACCCTCAATTAAGTGTATGTAAACATAATTTTAATGAGACTAATGAGAAGTGATGTAGAGCTTCTTATGCTAATATGCCCCCTTCCTACATGTTTTTTACTTATTTTTTATTTTATCTGTTTTACCAGTGAAACACCAAAAAAATGAACCACAATTCTCTAACAGTTAAACATACATAATTGTACATGCAGGACAATTGAATAAGGAGTTATTGCTCAATATCTTATGTGAATATTCACTAGCACATAGATACAACTGAAAATTAAGCAAAAGTGTACTTAGCAGTAATAAACTGATAAAGAACACCACTAATAAAGCATCAAGTCAATAGTAATTAAACTTATCCTTTTTCATCATCTACAAAAATGAGACACCAGATTCCATAAAGAGTGCACTTCTCAACAGACAGTAACCAAAGCTAATGCTACTACACTAGGCTAAAAAAGCTGGCTACAAGCAAAGATTACCTAAATCACCAGGCATCAGATTGACTGCTTAGAAATATATATCAAATCACCACCTGGTTCTATGCAAAGCATTAGTATAGCATTGTATTGTATATATAATTTCAGCAGCTAAGATTCTACAGAGAGAGGAGGGAAATCAATGCCAAAAGGTTTATTTAATGGGGACATACAATGCAAAAAGTTTCCCTACTTCTTTGCTTAGCTATATGCATCTTAGTTAGATATAATTCCTTAAGTTTCTGCCAACATTCTGCTACAGCTGGAGGAGATGTACTTAATGATGAGTTATGACTTTCTTAGTGGTCAAAATAATGATAGATAGAAGTGAGGAAATGAAGCATCCACTGAAAAAAATGTGCAGTACCAGTCTTCAAATGTCTTCTTAACTGATGACTACAAATTGATTTACCATTATTTCAAACTATTGTCAATTTATTAAGTTTCTCAACTCCATATTATATTCTCCCAATTAATTGGAAAATACTCAAAGCCACATCTCCAGCAAGGCCTGTTTCAACTCATGGATCCACTCCATCTGTGTCCTGGCCGAATAAATAATTGTTGGATACATTTCCATGTATGCAGTCTCCATTTCAGAGAAGCTAATATCTTAGATGTACCCTGCTGTGTAGTGGAAACTGCTACTTCAGAAATAGTGCTACCCATTTGCTGGGTAAACAAGTGCAGAAAAGTAGCTACTGGATAAAACTGTAAATTAATCAAAATGGAATAGAGAGTGGCTATGTTTGGACATTTATTCATATTATTACTCCTAGTTCCAGCTATGATGAAAAATAATGGAGAATCAATAACTTCCCTTGTGGTTTCATTAAACTGAGTTTGACTATAGATGGAGACCAACTGCTGAACACCCAGGGCTTGAGGGTATGCACTCCATAATCTGCAAGAAAATATAGTACTCCTTTATGTTCAGCAAGAGGGTGCACTAAAAAAGGCATACTAGATACTTTTTTATAACTACTTCTTTAACAGAAAGGACTGTTGCACTTCGCAAAGCTTTAGATGGGGTTAAAATGGCAACAATAAAGACAGCAAGTTTTCACAGGAAGGGAGTGTATGAATCAAAGAGGTTAAGCCATTATAAACAGAGTTCAGATTTTGTTACTTACATACTAAATTTTTCTCCTTTCACAATATTATATAATATGTTAAATTGATTTTGATCTCCTCAGTCTGTAACAGAAAAATATGAACATGTGGATATGGAAATTACACTATCAGCTAGAAGATCAGTCCATATAGGAGAGGAGATTAAAGAATACAATACTGATAACCATCTCAATAATACAGCAACTCATAAACTGGGGAGCCAGATTCCACCATTTTCACGAGAAACATAACAGCAGACAGGTGAGTCTCACATTGAATTCAGTGTCCATAGATTTTTTTTTAGCCTAGTATCCCAATTGTGCATCTAAACTTTGGATATTTGGAAGGTTAGGTCTTGTAGGATGTACACAATATTTGGATAAAGAATCATTTTGAAAAGCAAAAGCCTTAGATCAAATGGCAAGTTTCATTTTGTCCTATTAAAACCAGAATTGTTTAGCACCTTTTGGAAAGCTTTAACATTATAATTCCTTGTTGCTGAAGGAAACAAGGCCAGATGGATTCCTAAATATTTAAAGCTAGGCAGATTAAGAATAAATTTATATTGACTACTTTATACACAAGCTAATCCACTGTAATGTCAATAAAGTAGCTTTAGTTGAATTGGCTTTACATCTTGAGATGCCCTGCCACTAGAGGAGAATTGACAAACTAATGGAAGAATGGTTTGTGAGTCTGGTGAAAGGACCAATAAATCAACACCAAGCAATGTAACTCCCTCTGGTAAAATCAGGGGACATCTCTTTAAAGGGAATGCTGCAAGAGTTGCACATAAGTTAATTGCCAAAGGCACTATTGCCAACAAGAATATTAAGAGAGCTAAAGGGCACCCCTCCCAAACCCCTCTCCCTAGCTTTAATGTTTGGGAGAGGTAGGGATTAGAAAAATGTCGAATGTTGTTGTTGAATCAGCACACGTCAAGGAAATGGCATTAATGAAAGATGAAGGAAAGGATAACTGGGCAAGTATATGAAAGAGATATTCCCACCACACTATATCAAATGCCTTTTCTGCATCCTCTAAGAGTAAAGTTGCTTAAACATTGTTGAGTGTTCCCCTTTCTAACCATCTATATGTATTAAGCAAAAATGTAGACAGCTCCAAGACAGGAACCCACGAAAAAAGCAAAAAATGAATCCAGTTGTACTGGAGAAAGCACTCAGTCTATGTGTATCTTTGGATTAAACTGTATTTAATTCTACTCCTGGTTGGTGCCTCATTGTTGGAATTCGCTAACTCTGTTGTTGATGGTATTCATCTATATGTATTAACTCCAGTAGAAGTGTAAAACGATGGGGTACCCATACATCCATATATATCTTAATGTATAAATTTAAAAGAGAAGTCAGGCGATAACTAGAGGGCTCACATTTTAAAATAGGGAAAATAATGTAATGTTTCCATGCTAATGGAATGTTAAGTCTGTCTGTTACAGAGAGGCATGTACACCAAAGCAGACCCAGAGCCAGGAAAGGAGCTTCGTACATACTTCTGCAGGTAGCCTGCTTGTGCTAGGGCCCTTTTTGGTTTTAGTTTTTAATGATTGAAATTGCTTCCATTTTAGATAGGCTTCTTGAGAAACTCTTGCATGTCTCTGTTAGTTTTGGCAAGAACAGGAACTTAGTATTTTGCAAACAGTCAGAGGAAATTAGACCCAGACCCATGGTCTGACTTTTAGTAATTTGCAAAGCTTTGATGCCATTCTTTCTTCTTCTTTTTGGCTTTTCCCGGTTAGGGATCACCACAGCGGATCACCTGTCCGCTCATGATTGGCAGTGAAGTTTTACAGTGTCGAGTTGCCAGCCCAGCACCCAACTATCCACTGAAGGCACACATGCGCACACACCTAGGGCCAATTTAGAGTATCCAATCCACCTACAGCATGTCTTTGGAATGTGGGAGGAAACCGGAGCACCAGGAGGAAACCCACGTGACCACAGGGATGACATGCAGACTCTGCACAGAAGGAACCCCAGCCAAAAATCGAACTGGAAAACCTCTTGCTGTGAGGTGGCAATGCTAACCACTGCACCACCATGGCTGCCCTAAAGCTCTGATGCCATTATTCTGCCCTAAATTATGGACAGCCTGATAAGCAGCATTCTTGTTATGGCTAATCTCAATGCTGCTGCAGGAGAAACATCATAGTACTACATCCTTAAATTTTCAAAAACCAATTCAGTCTTTCTATTCAATAATGATTATATACGCTTTTTAGGTTGCATGATCTACTCTTTCTCCATGTCCAGATTTTCATAAGCAAAGCCTATATCATATCCTTACAAGCTACAGTCACCCTCTCTCACCCTAAAACCCCTAACTCAGAATTATCAGATGCTTCCACCATTCAGCTCAGTACCATATTCAGGGGTGACTTCCACTACCCCACTGTAACCTGGGATACTTAAATGACCCCCAGTGTACAGACCCAGAGATTTCTGATTACCCATGTGTTCAGTATTCATGCAAACTTACTCAACCAAGTACTCACAAACATGGGAAAATGTTGTCTTCTTTGGTAAGGTCAGGCCACAAAGCTGTGTCCCTCATAATAAAAGATCAGTTCTGTGACCCCAGCTAATCCCATAATATTTAAGTACTATTCTAAGGCAAATCTCCTGCTACTAAGTGATAACCGGTCAAAATTTTAAGCCTCCTCCAACACTGAGAACACAGCTACCTATGCAGAATTGTTGACGGAATCCCTATAAAATCATGTCAATAAATGTGTAGAGGCAGCTGTGACTACCAGAAATAAACCAAGAAATAACTCAAAAAAAACAAATGACCCTGGTAGAATCCAAACATAAACAGAGTTGTACAATGATAGAAAAAAGCCAAAGCCAAGATTAGGAGCTCCTGCACCCAGCATGATAAAAGCACTCTCATCAATATAATAGGGAGAGCATCCTGGCCATGCTGTGTTATAATGCCTTCTACATGTTCAGACCACAAAATGAATGTGTGAAAACAAAAGGAAAGGAGGTGGAGTATCAATTTTCATCAAAGATAAATACACCTCTAGACTGGTTAAACAGAATGATTTCTTAAAGTTACGCCTAGTGCAAATAACTGTCGAAAACATCCCCCTCCAAGTCATAGAAAAGATCCCCCTCCAAGTCATCATGAGTTACAGGTCTCCCTCCATGAACCATGATATCCACGCTGCCTACTTTATTCTACTTGAGTCACTCAAAATACAACCAAACACTCTGATTATGGGCAACTTTAACTATCTGTTTATAGAATGGGTAAAATATATCTGTACTAACACTTTCATCCAAAGGTTCTTGGACTTTGTTAACTCCAGTGCCTTGGACACCCTCGCAAGGGGCTCAAACATTCTTGATCTGATACTCACCAACATGGGGGATCAGAGTACCACCACAAGTGTGCGGTCCTCCCTCATGAAATCTGATCATAAATCAGTCTCATTTGAAGTAATGGTTACATCAGACCACCCTCAGGAGAAATTAGACTAAAAAACTTCTTCAAAGCGAACTACATTCTCTTAAGTGATGCCATTACAGCCTCAATGCTCCTGTCCCCAATAACGGCAAGGGGACCTATACTAGAATATACACCAATGTTCTGTATAAATGACTGCTATTTTATTGGCTCAGCCATACCTGATAGGACCAAAGCAAGATCTTCTAGAAAGAACAAGCCTGCCTGGTGGACATCTGCCATAAACAGGATATACAATGAGGAAGAAATTGCTGTCTAAGAACATGAAGGAATGGTCTCAGAATTGGAAGCACACCTTTTTTCAGTTTTAATAAGCAAATAAGACAAATTGTAACATCCTCTAAAGCTAACTACAAATCTAAATTAGCATCCCTAGCTAAGGATAACCATAAGGAATTCTTCTTGTATATTCGAAACCTTAAAGGAAAATCCCAGATTTGCACTGAACTTGTGGTGAATGGTACTACATATACTAAACATGTAGAATTAGCCAACCTACAAGCAGACAGGTTCAGTGAAAACTTCTCCCACCTGTCCCTGCCACATATACCCCAGAACATTCCTACCACCTGTTGTCCACCTAGTATCTCTAAAAAACAGGTCTTAACCACTTTCTCCAATGCCAAAAACACAGCTGCTATGAGACCTGATAACATCCCAGGCTGCATTCTAAATAGTTTAAAACATGAGTTAGCAACACCATTGAGTACTGTCTTTAACCAGACCCTAAGCACTGCATTCAGAAAGCATTCAGATGCCTGACTTGACCCAGTTTGGTTTTGTCAAGGGCAGATTGTGCCTGTTGAACCCAGTGGACTTCTTTAAGAAAGTCACCAGAGCCCTGGATGATGGCAAATCTGTGCATATGGCCTACCTAGACCTAGCCAAGGCATTTGGCACAATTTCCCACTCAGGCAAGGGTTGCAAACTGGCTCACTGACAGAACACATGCAGTCAAACCAGATGATTCCACCTCAACCAGCAGACCCGTTACCAGTGGTGTTCCATAGGGATCGGTGCTGGGCCCACTATTGCTTGGGATCTACTTCTCGGATGTACAAGCAAAAACTAAAAGTCTGTGGCTGACGAAGTTTGTTGATGACTTTAAACTGGGTGCAGTTACTGAATCCTCATATGATGCCAACATTCTACAAGAAGGACTTACTCAAACCAATGATTGGTACCAAAGTCATGGACTTCAACACAATCCAAAAAAACTGCATTATCAACCCCTTTGGCAAGGGTGATTTATCTGTGGATTACCATATCGATAGCAACACCTTAAGCTCTACATCAGTGGTGAGAGAGTGGGGCACACAGGTTGACAGCAACCTTACCTTTGATTACCATGTCTCCACTGTGGTTAGGAAGGCCTTTTACATTGCTCACCTCATACGCAAGGGCATAGTTTCCAAAACAAAAGAGGTTATAAGCCCCCTGTGCTCTTCCCTCATCAGGCCAATAATAGAGTATGATGGTCCCTTAGGTATGCACCTTACCAGGCACCTGTGGCCACTAGAGAGACCTCACAGGTTTTACACAAAGAGAATTCAGGGTTTGCAGCACAGGTCATACATAGACAGACTGAAATCACTGTCACTATACTCTGTATTGTACAGACTACTCAGAGGCGAACTGTGTCTTGAATACAGAGCAACATCGGATTCTGCCTTAATGGCTATGCTGCACATTAGTAAGTCATATGGTACATGATTCACTCATTCTAGGGACCTTAATCTAGCCTGTGACATCAATAAGACTGTAAAGATAGATATGTCTCACAGATGTTACCTCTCCTTTAGAACAGCCTTCCAATTCAAGTTAAACAGAGCCCCTCATTGACCATATTTAAATGTAACTTGGATGACCGGATGAGAAATCGCAAATTCACTCCAGGGATTTTATCCATGCCCCTCTTGAATACGGGCAGTTGGTGCTGATTTAGATCAGCTTGTAATCATTGACCATATCTCTAGGCTATATAAGGAACAAGACATGGCTAGGCTTGTAAGGACCCTAGGGCCATTAGCCTAGTAACCTCCTATGATCCTATAATAATAAACAACTAAGAGTGCAGATTAAGTCTACTAAAGTTACACATGAGATGAAGATAGCTGCTCAGGCATAGGACAACTAAATGACTTTCTTTAGCTCTGTCTGAAACCTCAATCACAACACACAGCAGTGTGGAGAATGGATTGTAAATGGCGTCAGAAGGCATATCAAATCTGCTGGTCAACAAGTTCAGCTCCTATTTTACCTCTGTCTCTTCCTAGCTGCCTCCCAGGAACTATCAAATAAAATTTCTCCAGATATCACTGGTGAGAAGCTCCTAGATATACTATATAAGACCAAAAACACTGCATTAATGGGCCTTGTAATATCTCAGGATGCCTCCTAAATACCATGCAATTTGACCTATCAGGATCATGGGAGTCACTGTCGAACCATATCCTCCAGAAAGGCTTTGTGTCTTGGGAATGAAGGAGAGCACCAGTCATCCCTCTGCAAAAGAATGGGCTATCAATGGACCCCGGGAATTACAGACCCATAGATCAGACTAGTCTCATATGCAAAGAAATGGAAAGAAGCATCATAGAGATTATTAATAAGGATGTAGAAAACCTTCAAACACAGGGTTCAACCCAATCTGGTTTTATCAAGGGCAGATCATGCCTACTCAACATCTTAAACTTCCTTGAGAAGGTCACCAAGGTGATGAACGAGGGCAAAATGGTGCATGCTACCTACCGTGACCTGTCTTAGGCATTTGATACATTATCCCACTCTGGCTTTGTAAAAAAAAAAAAAAACTGGGCGGCACAGTGGTGCAGTGGTTAACATTGTCACCTCACAGCAAGAGGTTCTCCGGTTCGATTCTCGGCTGGGGTGCCTTCTGTGTGGAGTTTGCATGTTCTCCCTGTGTTTGCGTGGGTTTCCTCCGGGTACTCCGGTTTCCTCCCACATTCCAAAGACATGCATCTGGAGCATTTCTCCCCGGGCCTCTGCTGAAAACAGGCTCTGTGGAACCTAGTCGGACTTTCCCGGTCAACAAATGATAAATAAATAAATAAAATAAATAAACTCACAGGTATAGGCATAAACCTCCATCCTAAGAGCTGGATAGCCAGGTGGATCTCAGATAGGACCTAAAAAATTATGGTTGGGATGACCACCTCTTCAAAGATGCAGTTCACTATCGGAGTCCCTCAGGGCTCTGTGCTGGACCCACTACTTTTTGGCATCTCCTTCTCAGAAGTGAAGGCCAATGTCAAAGTCTTCTAGCTGAAAAAGTTAGCAGATGATGCACAGGTAACTAATTTATGGGGGAAGTGAAAGCCAACACATTCTGGCTAGGCTTATAAATGCCTTAGGGCAGATAGCCTACTGCCTACCTATGAACCTATGATTGCAAACTAGGAGTAGTCAAAGAACCCCCCACCCCAAGATGCTAATATCCTACAGGAAGATTAACACAGATAAATAACTGGTGCCAAAGCCACAGCTTAAATCTCACTGCCAGGAAATGGCAGGAAATGCATAACAGTACACTTTGGGAAGTCACCCACCCAAGAAAATTACTTCAGTGTTAACATATCCCTACAAGTATAAGCAGTAGTCAGGGATTTGGGTACATATGCAGATAGTAACCTGGATTTTGACCAATGTTTGTCTAAAGTAATAAGGAAATTATTCTATGTTGCTCAACTTATAAGCAAGGAGCCTCTGAATTGGCATTACTGGGCTTAGCTAGCCCTTTTATTTGCCTGTTTAATTTTATGATAGTGTTCTTATCTTTATGGGAGTTACACTTCCTGATGATTTTAGCCATGTTTTTTTTTCCTT
This sequence comes from Protopterus annectens, assembly GCF_019279795.1. Classification (NCBI taxonomy): domain Eukaryota; kingdom Metazoa; phylum Chordata; order Ceratodontiformes; family Protopteridae; genus Protopterus; species Protopterus annectens. The sequence goes on along the minus strand of NC_056749.1, from coordinate 745,939,216 downwards.
TTTGTTGTATAACCTGTTTAATTTGGGAGGCCAGCAGGGTGGTTTGATTTTGAAGTTAGTTTTGGGCTTACTTCTAGAAGGTACAACAGCCTCTATGCAGCCACTGACATGGATTTATAGAGTTTCTATGAACAATTTTATATAGACTGTTGTGTTCTCTGAGTTTGGAGGGGCATTGCATTTTGAAAAACTATTGAATAATAAAGGGCAGTTTACCCTGAAATAGTTCCTGAATGTTACTGGGTTTATTTGGGTTACCAAACTGATTCTGATTTTGAAGGAGACAGATTTATGGTCACAACTTACCAGGGAGGTCATGATATTGGGAGGGGGGGTGCAATGTTCTCCCATATTTGTGAGTATGAGGACAAGTATAAACAAACTACTGATGACGAAGATAAACGAACTAGCGAAAAAGGTAAAGAAAGTCGCAAGTAAGCCAACAGTCTTTAATCTGACAATAGTAGCTCACAAAATCCCAACGGACTGCAAACCAGCATTAACATACCAACATAAACATTAAAACATTTGTTTATGTTAGTATGTTAATGCTGGTTTGCAGTCCATTGGGATTTTGTGAGCTACTATTGTCGGATTAAAGACTGTTGGTTTACCTGCAAATTTCTTTGCCTTTTTCGCATGAGGACAAGTATGTTTAAATATCTAGTGGGCCTATGCACTAACTAGTTGATGGTGCTTGTATTTATGAAGTCCAGGAATCTCTGTGCCCGCAGATTTGAGGCTATGTAGGATTCCCTGTCTATAGAGGGGTAATTAAAGTCCCCCATGAATAAGGTGTTAGGTTGGATGGTAAAAGTCTCCAATAGGTCTAAGCATGAGCTATTACTACTGTGGGAGGGTGACCTATAGCTTGCTAGGATATGGTATGGGATTTTACTTATGGTGACCTGCATATAGAGGAACTTCTGTGTGGCGTGCTGTTAAACCAACCTAGCAGTATGTTTTTTTATTGATGTATATTGAGACACCTCCACCTTTAGTCCCTGTCTGTGCAGCTACTGGTCTAAAAATATGGAAAGCACTGAAACCGTTCAATGCCAGGGTACTCTCTGCTGCTGTAAACCATGTCTTGGTAACTGCACAGATGTCTATATTCTCCAGGGTGAGGAGGGCTTGGAGGGAATGTGTTTTTTTTTGTTTTTTTTTGCTTAGTGTCCTGGCATTGAGCAGTAACACCTTGAGGTTCAGTTGAGTTGCTTTTGCTTTGTTAGTAGGTTTGTCAATGTAGCATTGTCTAAAAAGAAGTTCAATGGGGGAGGATAAAGTTTTAGCTACTATCCGAAAGCCTAGATGGGGCAGGTGTAGACCATCCTTGGCAAAGCAACATTGTCTGTTAACCATATCTTCCCATGCTGACAAAAATTGGATACCCTTGGAATGACACCAGCAAATCAGTCAGTTATTAAAATCAAACATCTTTTGTTCATATTGTGACATCATCCTTGGTGAAGCTAATATGCCACTCAGTGCTAGGCTAATACCAGTCTGAGACACATAATCAGAGAGCTCTGCAATATCTTTCTTCATATAGTCTAGGGAGGTACATCTCAGGTCATTTACCCCTACATGGCCTATGATGGAATCATATTTGTACCTGTGGTGCAGTGACTTGAGTGTGTATATAATTTGGTGTATCCTGGCTCCAGATAGGCAACTAACCATTATTTTCTCCTTGTTCAGTCTGGTTAGAGGGACATCAGTATGTCTTATAATGGAGTCCCCTGTGACTAAACTCCTGGGAAGTGTGTTTGCTTAACTTCTGGGCTTTGTATTTGGGGCTCCACTCAGTGTGTCTGTATGTGTGGTGTTAGGTGTTGCTTTTGTTGAATACTTTTGTATTTACTGAGGATAATCTTCGCTAGTGGGTAGTCTATGACACGTTTGTTGTTTATGAATATTGCCTTTAAGTGCCTCAGCATATGTTGGTCTATGTGTGTGTTGTGTGCCATATGTGGTGGGTGTATTGTTTATGTTTTTTGACAACCAGATGTGTGTTTGTATGCAAGAGTTTATCCACCAGTGACATTGCGTATGCACATTTCTTGCATACTGTATCTGTTACTTTGTGAATTAAGTGGTTTACAGTAAACATGAGACAATTGCTACATTATCCCAAGATACCCATATCCACCAAGCTGGCTGCAGAGAAGTTAGAACTTTGCATATCCATGTTGTCCAATCGTCTAATGTGCAAGCAACAAGTGTGTGGTATAGAGGAGTTAACAGAAGGCTGTTATGGGTGCTTTTCTGGGGGGTGGGAGTTGGAGGCAGACATTGCTATATACTACTAAATTCACTACATCTAATGGTGTTGCCAGTGAGTGCACAAACTAGCTGCTCTAAGCCTGTCAGCGCACAAGGAATTTGTCCTGTATTTACTGCTATATTTGCTTCTAGATGTTTGCATTTATAGTGGGCACTGACATAGTGAGCAGCTCCATGCAAACATACCAAATTTATACCTGCATTGAAAATTCAGAAAACTGACAACCGGGTCCTCTGGCCAATAAAACGACTACATTAAGAGGCTCTTTCTGTATTTTCCAAATCAGGCAGACCAGGCAAACACCTACTCCTACTAGATGAATAATACTTGTCTTCCTAATGTAAAAGAGCAGTAAAAGAATGTCCAAAGTGCAATGCTACCACAAACAAACTTAAGGAAAGGCTCAAGGAGAGGCAATAACTAATTCAAGCTATTAGCAACAGCAGTGTACTTTAAATAACTTATAAAAGTGTGATTATTCAGTAAAAGGCTTTTGCTTTGGTTGGATGGCACCAGATGTAAGACAAAAGACTTCTGATGCACAGACAATGATGTCAAGCATTGCTGAGCTCTGTAGAAATGAACCAAGAGCTGCTTAATTATGTCAAATTTATACAGACACTAAAAAATAAAATGGCTAAAAAGCCCACCTGCTAATAAAACCATAATATTCAGAGCTTTCTAGTGTATTTCCCAACCAGTAAAGACCATGCTATCATTTATTGCCACTAGATGGAAAATTCTCAGTCTTCTTAATATAAAAACAAAGAAAGCTTGTTGGAATGCAAAAATATCTTACTTTTTCAACAACTGCCTAGATAATAAATTCAGAGAAAGAAAATCAGCTGACTGAACAATGAGAGGCAACATGCATTTTAATAAGTACAGGGAAAGGCAAATAAATAATCCAAGATATCAGCAGCAGTATGAAGAGGGAGGAACTTTCAAAGCTCAATTTACATAAAGAATAGACGAGTTAAAAATCACCAAATTTCAATATCAGAGCAAGGAATAGGATAGTGGGTGGGGGAAAATAACCAGGTGGGAGTCAAACAGTGCTTGTAGTTTTTGTGGGTCTTGAGTCTTATCAGAGAAGGCAAGGCCACAGATATAGTCTGTGTAATTAAGTATCACTCAAAAAACAAACTAACCAATGAAACAACATATGAAATGTGAGGTTTAGACTTTTAAGTGTCTATCTGCCACATGAAAAATACCAGGCCAAACAGATTTTTCAAATTAGTAAATAAAATGGAACAGGAAATTTGTCAGTTTAAGCAACTACACATCAGACACAAAAAGAGATAAGAATATTTCCTTGCTTCTTTGTTTCAAATCACCAGCAGGGAGTCAAATTGTGAGTGTAATTTTTGTAGACCTTGAGTCTTATCAGAGAAGACAAGGCCATAGATACTCAACTCAAGGAGTAAACTAACCAATGAGAAAAAAAAAAACACATGAAATGTGAAGCCTAGATGTTTAAGTGTCTGATACATAGAGCAAAAACACCAGGCCAAACAGATTTCTCAAAGGAGAAAATAAAATGGAACAGGTAATAACAAAAAACAACTCAAAACAACTCTATCAGTTTAAGCAACTACACATCAGGCACAAAAAGAGAGAGAATTACTTTCCTTGCTTCTTTGCTTCAAATCACCAGCAGGGAGTCAAGACTGTAGTTTTTGTATGCCTCACTTCTCAAAATCTTGGTCTAGGATAGTTTTCCCTTCCATACAAATCTCAACATATCTAAGATCAGTAATAAACCCAAGAGCCTTATGCATTCTCCAATCACTCCTTGTTTCATGCCAAAATTACTATTGAGCTCAGAATTATGTATTTTCTACATGGGAATAATTAAATTTCAATATATTATTGATCAAGAAATGATGGGCAAATAATCTTTTTAATTTGAACACCCTTCTTAAGTCTGAATTGCAACATTCCCTTTGATTTTGGAGGGGCAGTATTCAAATTAGTGTTAATGGTATATCCTCATTATTACTAAATCAACATATTTGAAAAAAATGCAAAAATTGGAACATTGCATTATTAAAAATATGTTCTAGAAAGTGCCTTAAGAAGCATTTCTAATAATAATAAGTACATCTTTTAAAATGAAACTCGGCAAAAATTAAAGCTGTACCTGCAATTAATAACTTCTCTTTGAAAGGCAAATTGGAGCCAAATATACAGAATATATGTGATACTTTATAAATTACTGATTCATTTGTCTCTAACAAAAAACTTTACATCATTCAGTTATTTATTGTCAGCCTTTACTCTCTATGTAAAAATATATGCCTCTACTAACCTACATATAGACACATGCTGCAGTATACAGTTTATACAACACTTCGCACAAATGTATCTTTTAAAAGACAAAATTAATCTGTTAAGTATTGATGTTTTTACTTCAAGAAATTCCTGCCAAAGTTTCTATTCTTAAACCTAAACAGGTTCTGGGGATAGATGGGTTTGATGCATTTTTTAATAAAATAAAATAAAATAAGGACCAGTTATCCCCCATGACTTAAATTATTTTACCATATTAAGTCTCCTTGTATAATAAGCAGATATTTAAATCAATCCAAAACAATTTTGATTTTGGAAACCAACTGTAACCCTTTCCTTATCAATGCTACTGTTCTCTCTCTTTCTGTCTCTTATCATATCAGTCTTGATATAAAATATATGCAACCATTCGAAGTAGCAGGCTTTGAATAGTGGTAAACCAAACTATTCAGGATTCCAATCAGGATTCATGGAAATCAAAAAAAACCCCAGACAATAGCATTATGCAATGATTAATTCTTCATCATAATGCAAACAAGAGTAGTCAATCAGCAGTTTTCAGTCCAGATATCTGCCAAGCTTTTGACCGTTTTTATGGTCTATGTCTTTTTGCTTGCTAAGAAAATTTGGTTTTGATGTGCGGTACAGTCAAACTGAAACTTCCAAATGACTCCACTACTGTGTGTCATTCTGTAAATAGCCAACTTTCAGAGTCAATCAGAACCTTGAATAGTATAAAACAATGTTACCCTCTGTCACATTGTCTTTTTACTGTCTCAGTGAGACCATTGTTTTGCTAATTACATCTTATTGTATTTTGAGAATCTTAGGTTAGCAATTGCCATATGTATTAGAAATTAAGGATTACAGCAAAACATGTAATTATAAACTCACTTAAGAAAAGTCTATTCTTTATTCCCTTAATTCAAAAGTCTGAATAAATTCCTTCATAGAATCATCCATGTATACCCTTAAAAGGCCTAACCAGTGAGTATGTCTTACATGGACTGACTGAGACCCCTGTCACTATACTCATTATCTATTATGACATGACCTTTATCTGGCATATAAGGCATACTCAGACCCAATACAAATGGACATACAGCAAATCGGCAAGTCAAATGGCATGAAAAATACTGGTCTCAGGAGCTAAACCTCTTCTACAACAGCAACAGAATAGTTTGTATGAAAGGCATATCTTCCAGAGGATAACACTGCTCTGGAACACACTCCCCATTCAAGTGAAACAAAGCTCATCCCTTTCCATATTCAAGCACAACTTGAGCCTAGGATGGGCAATAGAAAAGTTACAACTTGACTTCCCCCTGTCCTACTAATTGACAGAAACGGATCCTGAGTTCTTTATTCCGTGGATGGTTCCCCTCAAACTATCAATGATATGATTCTAGTTATTCTCCCTAGGGGTAATATCTAATAATTAGTCATGCATCAGGTAAGGCCAATCTAACACTAAACAAGAATAGATTAATTTAAGAACCAAAAGAGAAACTGGCTAGGTTAAAAATGGAGTGTAAGGGCAGCTAGCCTAGCACTTACATATTAAACTAAGAGCCATACACCTCACTAAATGTCTTGGGATTAACTGGGATATTTTTTATATGTCCTAACTTTGATTCAGTTTTAAACAAGTTGGACATGGAACTAGGAAACAGGAATAACTTGAAATGTAGACTTTTGTTGAGCTCATCATTAGTTAAAAATAAATATTTCCTCAAGACATTTTTTTGCTGCTGTCAGCTGTTGAGATCATCACTAGTTAAAAATAAACATTTCCCCAAGGCATTTTTTGATGTTGTCAGCTCCCACTATCTCATCCCGTTCAATGGAACAATTCTTTAACAATCACTTTGGTGAAAGTTGGCCAGAAGAGACAAAATTCAGGCAGCCATCTGAGTGGTTCAGCATTTTTACTTTGCGAATCCTACCCCTCCAATCCACTTGGCAATTCACTTGGGGAGGTTATGTAGTGGAATGACTACAGAGGCTGTCTCTACACTTCCACAATGGGTATTCTCTCCATGCAGTCCTGTCCCCAGAATGCATGACTGGTGGTTACTCCAGTCTCCGATGGAGATATCACACTGACTCCATGTGCCCTCAAGCACAGCCAAGCTTCCCTATCCATCCCAGAGAGGTGAGCGGACCACTTCCATTCCCTTCACTCCATTATTAAGAACACAAAACAAACCCTGCTCTCCATGTAGCAATAAGGGCTCCATTCCTCTGTGTCAATGGGCAACATTTCCCTTTTTTTTTTCTTCTTGTGTTAAAAGATTAAGCAAGACATTCAGATTCCCAGATTCTAAAGATTAAGATGGGCTTAAATTTTCAAACTTAAACCATTTTTCTCTTTCTGGAATGCTTAAATTACTTATTAAATTTGACCATTTTGGTCTGTTTCAGGATAACACAACATTATGGATCACGGCCATAAGATCATTAATTCAAACAACCAAGAATTAATTCAGATCAACCCCCTTTATCAATACATTCCTAAGCTGTTGTGTTAAACTCCCATCATTTTTCGAACTATTGATCTTAAAGACGCACGGAGTTTTATTAAAAAACTAGACCTATTTAAAGAATTTCTGTAATTACAACCATTAGTTCCTTTGTTGAAGGTTGTGCGTTACGCCCGGCAAGCCAGTACGTAAAAATCTACTGCCAATCATTAGCGGACCGGAGTTCCGCTCTGGCGACCCCTAACCGGGAAAAGCCGAAAGACACAAACAAACAACCATTAGCAGATAATTTCAACATGTTAGCAAATAACAGGATGGAAATCTGACTTTTCCTTTGGTCAAAGACTTTGTCTCCATCACCTATTGGACAATCCTGTTCTAATTTCTAATATTATTTTAAAGGAATGGCAGAATCTCAAAAATAAGTCACTCTTGTATAATAATCTGATGAGAACTGCGGTCTCCAAGTAATCCCGTCAGTATAAATGGAAACTCATGTCCTCCTGCTTTGCTTATCCCTACAGCAATGACCACTTATGACCACTTATACCTTATATACAATGCAGTTTTAAAATTCACCTTACTATTCAGAATTACATATTACTAATTAATGATCTTTACAATGTTGTGACATAAGTATTCAGCTTGTCTTTGTTGTGGCACACTGATCATAATTGTTTACCATTTTCTAAATTCATTTATGAACAACTTACATTATGTAAAATATGCCTTTCTCTCCCCAAACTCGCAGCATTGCAAGATCTGTCATCACTTGAATGTGTGTTATGTGGGAAAAAGCAGTTGCAGGTGGTCTTCGCATCATTGATTTTACAGCTTTAATCTACCAATTTGGGTATTTTTGTTGCATACTCTTATGATCTCTTCAGTTATTAATAACAGAAGACACTGTAGTGTGTAATAACTGCCTATTGTGTGTACCTTGCCAGTACTATGCAGTAGAAGATAGGCATCTTCTTCCTTTAATCTCACATTGGGTCAAATTTATCATTAATATGGCTTGGATAAAAAAGAAGATGTCTCTATAAAACTTTAGTGCAACTTTTATTAATGAAACATTCTCAAAAAAAGATTCAGAATGTTTTCTTACTATATGGAAGCTTCTTTAGTGGTAGATTCTTTCATCCAAGCTGTTTCTCTATACATTTTGACCTCAGTCAGTTGGGATTATTATACACTTTCCGTTTGCTTATAGACATTTCTAATGCTCTTTACTACAGGGGTTTATGATCTAATGTGATTCATGTGCTTACTTTATCACATTAATATTATTCTGGTGATACCAGGTCAATATCCATGCAATTTCCTTGGACTTAAAGTAAAGAACAGCACCAAACTTACACCAACAGCATTTTTTTTCTTGTTAATAAATGCTTTTGGTGAAAGCTTGGTGCTGTTCTTTACTTTATTTCTCATTTTTTCGCACCACTCTGTACCCTGAGCTGTTTTTTGTCATTGTATTTAAATTCCTTGGCCTTAACTCATTACATCCAGGTGATGCCGCCAGGTGTTTCTGCAGTTATATTCTACTCATGCCTCTGGGCATCAAATATTGCTTGTTCATATTTGCTTTAATAATTCCAAAATCATGCTACATACAAAGTTTAAAAAAAAATCATCTTAAAGCTTACACAACTGCAAACACAACTGTATTGATATTTGATTTCTGCCTAGTACAGGTAAACAGATATCAAGTGCTGTTCATATAATATTTATTTATGTTGTCTTACATGTCATGCTTTTCTGAATATCACGGTAGCACAGACAGAGCTGCTTAGCCTCATATGAAAGCTCTCAAGTAGATGAACACAATTTTGCTGACAGTATGTGTGTAACATGAGTGGTTGCTAAGATATTGTACCCTGAGCTGTTTTTTGTCATTGTATTTAAATTCCTTGGCCTTAACTCATTACATCCAGGTGATGCCGCCAGGTGTTTCTGCAGTTATATTCTACTCATGCCTCTAGGCATCAAATATTGCTTGTTCATATTTGCTTTAATAATTCCAAAATCATGCTACATACAAAGTTTAAAAAAAAATCATCTTAAAGCTTACACAACTGCAAACACAACTGTATTGATATTTCATTTCTGCCTAGTACAGGTAAACAGATATCAAGTGCTGTTCATATAATATTTATTTATGTTGTCTTACATGTCATGCTTTTCTGAATAACACGGTAGCACAGACAGAGCTGCTTAGCCTCATATGAAAGCTCTCAAGTAGATGAACACAATTTTGCTGACAGTATGTGTGTAACATGAGTGGTTGCTGAGATATTGTAAGTTGTTTGCAAAATATTACAAACAACAATTACTGTGTTTACTGTGACTTATGTAATCCATTTTAAGATCTGTAACCTAAAGCATGCTACCACTTATAAAAATAGGCTTTGCAGAAGAGTTTAACATTTGTGCTTTTCTTGTAACCTCTAAGGATCCAGAGATATGAACATTTGTTTCAAATATAAGGCATAACATGATTCTATCAAAATCTTTATGCAAAGCGTATTGGAAGTTACAGTGCAAACGTCCAGCACTCCTCCTTTTGAGGGAATGTGTTAACATGCGTTACTCATATGACATTGAACTGCTTACTGATATGGGAAACGCTATGCTGTGCTTACCCACGATTTATATTTCAGCTTGTCATTACTGCTATCTGTTGCACACAGATATGATTGATCATGTATTATTTGAATAAACAGGTTGACTATAAGATATAGTGATGGGCATAGGGAGCATATATATATATATATATATATATATATATATATATATATATATATATATATATATATATATATATATATGGGTCTACTTGAGTTGACCGAGACGCCACTTCGCCGACATGCAGAAGACCGAGACTAAACGATCAAAAATGAAGGTGATCGACAAGGTGAAATGCCGACAGCCGAAAGACCGACATGGGGAACGTGTAAGCGCGATTTGGTAAGTGTGCGATAGTGAGGGATTTAGGGTTAGGGAGTGGACAGGTAAGTGTGCGATAGTGAGGGATTTAGGGTTAGGGTGTGGGAAAGGTGAGTGTGCGGTAGTGTCGGACTTAGGGTTCGGGTAAGGTAAGTGTGTGATAGTGACAGAGTGTAGTTTAGGGGCGGGTTAAGTGAGTTAGGGTTAGGGTGTGGGTAGGGTAAGTGTGCGATAGTGATAGACTTTAGGTTTAGGGGTGGGTTAATTGAGTTAGGGTTAGGGTGCGGGTAGGGTAAGTATGCAGTAGTATCGGACCTTAGGTTTAGGGTGTGGGTTAAGGTTAGTGGATATGTAATTGTGTGTAATGTGTAGTTTACATTTTGTGTGTCGGTGTAATGGTGTTCGGTTTTGTGAGTTGTCAGTATTGTGTGTTTTCGGTTGTTTGGTCTCGGTGTTTTGCGTGTCGGCGAACTGGCATTTCGGTCAACTAAAGTAGACCCATATATATATATAGATGTATATGTTCATGTATGTACATATATGTATATGTATATATATATATATATATATATATATATATATATATATATTTATGGATTCACTTTAGAACCTTGAAATACTGAAATATCGAAATTCAGTATTTTGAGTTCATAAAGTGGAATCCTGAAAATAGCGAAACCTCAGAAGCGCAAAATTGAAAACCTTGAATACCGGAGGTTTTGAATTTCCCACTTCTGAGGTTTCGCTGTGGATATGGATTCAGGTAAGTGTGTATGTGTTAAGTGTTTTGGGTAGGGGCTGTGGTGTGGGTTAGTGTGTTTTGTTGCTGTGATGTGTGTGTGCGAGGAGAATGTAGCTTGTGTGGTGGTGTTGTGTGTGTGTGTTTGTATGTAGTGCAACCTCGGAGTTAGAATATTTAAGTAGGGGGGTGGGGGTGCAGCCCCCCACATGGGGAGGTGCAGTAGGCCTTGTCCCCCTGTTTTTATGTAGTAGAGAGCTTGTGTTTGTGTGCGGGGAGGAAGGTATGTGTGTGTGTGTGGAGTAGAAGTGCGAAATTCAATATCTCCGGTGTGTGAGATTTTGAATTTCGAGCTACTGAGTTTTCGTTGTTTTAAGGTTTTGACTGTATAGCTTCGAAATACTGAATTTCGACATTTCAGTATTTCGAGGATATAAAGTGAATCCATATATATGTATATATATATATATATATATATATATATATATATATATATATATATATATATATATATATATATATATATATATATATATATATATATATATATATATATTCTGTCTGTAACTGTGTAACTGCATGGTATAACACAGTGTCTGAGTGGTGGGTTGACACTGTCTACATCATTAATATACTGATGATTCATTGGCCTCCCCACACCATTATTACATACTGTGCATTCTGGACTTTGGAACCCTGCCCCATGTGTGTATGGGGCCAACTGTTTTTATTCTACTGAAACCCACAGAGTTCTAGTTGGCATGTTTAAACATCCCAAATTCCACTTCATATCCATGAGTGCCTAGCACTAAAGATATCACATTACCTTTGTCTCAGTATTGACCTCTCCATGTTATGTCTGCCTATTTGGACCTAAGGACTAACATGTTCTCATACAATGAACCCAAATGTGCAACAGTCACCTATTACATGTTTTTCACAAATGCTTTTTAAGTATATAAAACCATCCTTATCCCATCATCATTGTTGCAAATTTAAATATAGCTGTTACAGTGCTTACTTGAGTAATTTATCATTTACTCCATGAGAGACCTGACCAACTAGGGATGGCACCACTGCTATGGGTCTATATTATAACTACAGAACCGCAGTTATGCGAATACAAAAACGTCGACACATATTGAGCAAACTGCAAAAATGCCGAATGTCCTGAAGTGCTAAATTCGAAATGTCAAATCATCATAGTTGGCCCTTCTCCGGTATAGCTCCTTAAGTTAAGTGTGCAATAGTTATGGACCTTTGGGTTAGGGTGCGGGTTAAGGTAAGTGCATACATAGTAATATATGTAAGCTTTAGTTTAGGGTTAGAAGTAGGGTTTTGTTATGTGTATGTATGTGAATTATTCATTTTGTTTGGGTAGGTAGTATGTAGCAGGCGGAGGGGTTGGCCAGCTATGCCGATTCGACATTTTGAATTTTGCCGTTCAGGACATTCAGCGTTTTCGCAGTTCGCTCAATATGTGTCGATGTTTATGTATTCACATAATTTAAGTTTCGTGGTTATAATATAGAACCCACTGCTATAGTGATTGTAAATACAGTCGCTAATGTCTCACAGGAAGATGGAGGAGCTGGACCCACTATAGACCTTTATTTCAGAGATGTTCAGAAATGGTAATGACCTCCACGAAAACAGAATAGTCACAGTCATAGAGACAGACACAAAACTTGTCTTGGCAATCAGCAGGCATATGGCAGAGTAGCAATGCTGTATGATATGCCAGTCTTTGCAAGAAGCATGCAAACACACACACACACACACACACACACACACACACACACATGCACACACGTACACACATGCACACACACACGTGCACACGTGCGCGCGCTCATACACATGTGCAGACACACACACACACACACACACACACACACACACACACACACACACACACACACACACACACACACACACACAACAAACAACAACTCACTCTTGGCACATTGTGAGTTGTGGGTTGAAATTCCACACCACAATGAAACCCATGCATATATCAGTGGGGATATTCAGGCTGTACTTAAAGGGCATTTCAGATGGAAGCCAAACAGGTGACCTAAACATTGTTGGGCAGCAGTGCTAATGCCTGCTCCGAATTCTCATGTAATACATTGTATTTTCTAATTATTACTACAGTACAGCTTGAATTAATCATCTGTCAAACAGCCTGCTGCATAAACATCTGTTTAAAATCATAGCTTTGAGGATATAAACCTGTTAAAATAATTGTTTTTTATTTGTGTTAATCTTATTGCCGTAGTAAATTAGCAGACTCTGACTACAATTTTTTATATTTGTCACTTTTTGCTTAATCTCTTATAGGTTCATAGGTTCGTAGGCGTGTACTAGGCTAACGGCTCTGGAACATATATAACCCTAGCCCAAGAAGATTCCCTGGCATCATGCCACCCAAAGTTAGTTCCCAGTGTCTCTGTCATGCAAGGCCACTGAAGTGATCCCGGGGTGAACTTCCTATTGCCCAGCCACTCATCAAGATTTCTCTTATAGAGGGCCAGTGAAGTGCTCTGCTTGACGTGAATGGGAGGTTTGCGCCAGAGTATGGGAAGACTCTGGGTTAGGAACCTGTCCCTCCAGCATGTTGTTTACTGTTTCTTTCATGTTTCGATATTTAAACTTGTGAGTCGACAGAATGTTTTGTATTATCTTTCTAGCTGTTCCCACACAGATTTGGACACCATATGCTTTGACTAATGACACCAGTAGTACTAAAAGTCTGAGTCCGTTGTTATACGCAATTTTAAGTGGATCAGTTCCTGGAAGATAATCTAAAATAAATAACTGTTTGCACTACAGACTTGTCCATATGAATAGCAGAAGTTGGATTAAGATGACACAAGTCTTTTCTAAACTGCTACCCACAAACATATGGAGAAAAAAATATTAGTTATTAAAAAATCCACAATGACAAGTTTGCTTCATTGAGATGGAGGCATTTAAACACTTCTTGATAATACTCAGAAATATAAAATGCAGAATGTCACCTAAAAAGATTTATGCGACAGAACTTGGATGATATAAAATATGTATACATTTCTAGAATATTGTTTGAGTCATATTTATGTTTTTTAAAAGTAATGAATCTTTCAAATCATGTAAAACACAGTTTAAATGTTTTCTCACATTTTATTTTCAGTTATTAGGGCAATAAAACAACAAGAATTGCATGTTTTAATGTGCTTTCCGGGAGAAATCACTTCGCCTAGCTATTTATCATACATCATATTAACAGCATTGAAAATGATCATTGTTTTTTCTGGCATTCTCTAAACTATTTTCTTCCTTTGCTTTTTCTGTTATGCATAGTCCTTTTGCTATATTGTTATAGAACTGCCTGTCTTGCTTTTCTTGGTGGGTTATCTTATTACAGTGGTTCACTGGAAAAATCTCATATTTCCTGGTTGTGGTGTTCAACACTGACTTGCAGTTAATGATGGTTTTGAGTTTGCGTGTTCTTTCCACATCTGCATGAACTTTCCCAGGCACACTATTTCCTTCTCCATTCCAAAAACGTATTGTTTGATTCTCTACAGACAATGATCCCTAGGTATATTATACGCTGTATTCACCTATACTGCCATGACCCACGTGAAGCTGAAAAGGGCCTTTGAAGCCATCATCATCATCACCATCACCATCACCATCATCATCATCATCATCATCATCATCATCATCATAGTCATCATCATCATCATCATCATCATCGTCATCATTATCATCACCATCATCATCATCACCATCATCACCATCATCATCATCACCATCATCATCATCATCACCATCATCATCACCATCATCACCATCACCATCATCATCATCATCATCATCATAGTCATCATTATCATCATCATCATCACCATCATCATCATCAGCTCCCTCTTTCCATTTTTCATCATGGGACAAGGTGCTGTTTCAATTATCACTGCATGTCTTGATTCAGTACTACTCTCTTACTTTCTTTGACTGTCATACCTAACTGTAACAGCTCTTCTCTCACACAGTCAATCCACCTCTTCACTGAACATCTTAATTTCCTCTTGCCTTCTTCATGTCCTCCCCAAATCTTCTTTACTAGATTGTCTTCTGCCTTTCCTTAAATGTCCAAGTTATTGTAATCTGTTCTCTATGACCTTCTCTGCAATCTGAGCTACTTTGCCTTCTGTTCTGATGCCCTAATTTCTTCATCTGTTTCACAGAGTGCATCCTACCACCTCAGGCACTTCATTTCCATAACATCTAGTTCCTCAATCGCTTTGTTTTTCCTGCCCAGTTTTCTGTTCCATGTAGTAGTACTGGTTGCACCACTGTTTTTGTTTACCTTACTTTTCATCTTCTTTGGCATTCTTCTGTCATACACAACCAGACACTGTATGCCAGTTGGCTGCAGCCCCTCTGATTCTAGCTTTGACCTCTTCATTCAAAATTCCCTTGTCTTCAACTATCCTTCCCATATAATTGAAGCTGTTAGCCTGTTCAGCTGTATTCCCTTCTATCTCAGTTATCAGCTTCTTCTGATTTTCCCCATTTCCTGCCATTGCAGTTATCCTGTCTGTACTCATTTTCATCTCATGTGTCTTCAATTTTGCATTCTATTCCCTTATCCTTTGCAGAAGCTCTTGCACAGAGTCTGCCTATAATGCTACAGCATCTGCATGTAGTAACTTTGTTTATTTGTCCCCTCTGACCTGTTTATTGATGTAGTCCAGCAACAGTATGAACAACAGTGGGTTCAGAGGTCAACCATGATGCACACTCACTCCCATTGGGAAGCCCTCTGTGACACAGAACATTTTTCGCACTTGAGTCATTGGGTTCTTGTACATAGGCAACACTAATTCTACCAACATTTCTGGTACTTTGAACCACTGCAGGACTGCAAAAATCATCTTTCTTGAGACCTTGTCATATTCTTTCTCCATGTCTAGAAATGCGTATTTGGACTCTTTCCTCATCTCTAGTTTCTTCACAACTGTCCATTTCACTGTAGACATCTTGTTGATCGTGCTGCATCCTGATCTGAATACAAACTTCTCATCTCCCATATTACTTTCTACTGCTCTGCATATTCATTTATCAATCGCCATCTCCAAAACTTTCATGCAACTTGACAACTCTGTCCCCTTTGTTCTTAAACACTGGCACTAGTATGCCTATTCTCCAATCATTTGGGATATGTATTTTTCTCCATACTGCTATGAGTATCCTCTGAAGTAATTTCTCTCCTATCTCATCCAACATTTTTATCATATCTGCTGTGACCTCATCTGAGCCTGCTGC
The DNA here is from genome assembly GCF_019279795.1 of Protopterus annectens. Classification (NCBI taxonomy): domain Eukaryota; kingdom Metazoa; phylum Chordata; order Ceratodontiformes; family Protopteridae; genus Protopterus; species Protopterus annectens. The sequence continues at coordinate 745,923,147 of NC_056749.1, read as the reverse complement.
TTTCCTTAACTTCATTTTCCTTACTGCTGTTTGTACTTCTTCTAGGGAGGGCTCCTCATCTTCATTCATTGCAGACTGTGTCCGGGGAAGTACAGCTTCTGTGGAGATGCCTTAATTCAGAAACTGCTGGAAGTACTCCTTCCACCTGCCTTTGATGTCATATGAACTAGTGAGCAGTTTTTTGCTGGCATCTCATGTGAAGTGTGTCTAACGCTTTTCTTCATCTTTCTTTCTTTGCCTTGCAACCTGATTTTTTTGCACCATCTATTGAGTAACATTCCAGAAGCTGTTAGATTGCCTCTGAGGCCTTGTTTGCTATTGCAACTCATCTATTAGCCTCTTTTTTGGAAATCCAGCATTGCTTGTTAGGCTGGTTCAGATTTTCTACCTCCCACTTTTTTCTGCACTCCTTGCTTTTGGTGACTTCCTGGACTTCTACATTTCACCACCAAATTCCTTATGTTCCTTATTTCCCTACCTGGCTCAGCAGCTTATCTGCTCTGTGGTCCTTACACATACTGTTTTGAGGTGCTGCTATTCTTCTTCAGTTCCACCTATTGCCCCTTCAACTTGAGGTGCTAGAGCCCTGAGTAATTCCTTGAACTGCTGTGCTTTCTTTCAAGTCAACTTCTAGGTATACAGCTTAGTCTCTGCTAACCTAGAGACGTCTCTGACCATTGCTTGCAGCTGATTATGACCAGCAGTGTTTATTGTTGTGGACCAGCTGCTTCACTGAGTATGACTTTGCAGTCACAGATTCTAGGCCAGTGCCTTTTCCTTTCTAGGAGGAAGTCTACCGGAGTTGCATGTTGGCCACTCTTGTATGGATCTGGTGACTGTCTCTCTTGCTGAGCCATGTGTTGGTCACCATCAAGTAGCTTGCCATGCAGAAGTCTAGAATGGTTTCTACTTCTTTATTCCTGTTGCCTCACCCATGTGGACAAGGGCAGTCCTCATGTCCTGTTCTGTCTTCCCAATATGTACACCCAGGTCACCCATTATCAACACCAACTCATGTTGGCCAGCTTTATCTAGTAGGACCTGCAATTGATGTCTGAATACACTTTTTTCCTCACCATCACATCCCTGTTGTGGGCCATAGGATGTGACTATAAATACTGCCTTATCCTTACAATGGAGTCTGATTGCCATGAGTCTGCCACTAATTATGGTGACATTCCTTACTTTCTTTTGAAGTTCCCCCTCACCACAATTCCCACAACATTCCTTGGCTGTTGTCCACCTGAGTAGTAGACTCAGCTTTGCTACATTGCCCTTCCATCTTGTCTCCTGAATACATTGGATGTCCAGTCTCCTCCTCCTTACCATCATGTCATCTACTTCCAAGTTGCAACTTACATTGACTGTAGTAATTCTTAGTTCATGCATGGCAGTTTGATTGTTTTTTTTTCACTCAATTGATCTATTCCTGGTAACCCAAGCTGGGCAACTGGACACCAGGCAGGCAGCAGCTTACTGACCCAGGGTTGCTTGGCTTTACAGCACCCACACGCACTGTCCAATAGGGGCACATAGATTCCTCTCACCATTAGCATGGGTCAGAGTAGGCTGGGTACTCAACCCACTTATTACTGGCAAATGCCTATGCCCAATTTTGGAAATGTTAGTCAACACACTGAGATTGTATACCTGCATCCAGAAGTGAGGATGAAAGGAGAGGTTTTAATCAAAGGTAAGACCTAAATACCTCTGCAGTGAGGTGCTTAAAAATGTAGGAGGCAAAATCAGGTAGGTTCAGTAATAGTCTGTGAACATTTCTTACTTTTTGAGCTGAGCCAAGCATCATCATATTTTTCTGTGTACTTATAGACAGCTTATTACTGTGTAGCCAGACCTAAATACCCACAAAGTTATCATGCAGTGCTTTATTCAGCAGGAGTGGAATCTTGTTGGATTTTTCAACAAAATGACATTGTTGTATAGTATATAGGTTATTTGTGGTATATCCCAGGGAAGTTTATCAACAAAAAGTAAGAATAGAGCAAAGTAAAGATCCCTGAGGGACTCCATATGTGGTGTTTACAGCCTGACTGGTTTGGTTTGCTTTCATCACACTAAATGTTCTGCTGTCCAAATAGTTATGAAACCATTACAGTTTTTTGGAAGACAAACCAATATGTGAGTCTGTGCAGTAGGGGTAGATGGACAACTGTTTAAAAAACTCTCTTAACGTCTAGGATGGTAGAATAAATAATTTTAGCTTGCTGAAAGCCGGCTAGAATTTGATCTGTCAATGAATAAGGTATCTGGTAGTGTACTTAATGTAGTGGATTTTTGTAATGTAGTGGATTTTTGTAATGTATGAGTATCTGGTCATAAGCAAAAATTTTGGTGACAGGTCAGAGACTGACAATGGGGTAAAAGTGATCAGCTGTGCAAGGGAGAAACAATTGGCAAATGGAATAATCAGGGCATGTTGTTTTCTGTATCAGCAAATGAGTGAAACTATGAGGTAAAAGTTTGGTAAAGGCATAGCTGGCTAACTTTCAAATTTGTGGGTATAGTGCTTGGAAGTCAGGAATACAACCAGCATCCAGTTTTTTCAAGTAGTTCTCAAACCTGTGATTTGTTCATGGTTTTGAAATAGAACATAGAATAGCTGAGAATCTTATGAAGATGATACATTTGCTGATAAGAAGAGAGATTGGTGAATCCTAGTTGAATAGCTGGGGGAGGACTTCTGATTTTCAAGTTGTGTCATCAGATCCACAGACCTAATATTACTGGCAATTTTGGGAGTTTCTTTGATGTACCAGTGTGTTTTATGGCATTTCCAATTGTTTGGGTCGACCTAAGTATATATTCTGCAGACTATTGTGATAATCAACTTTTGTAGAAAGAAGTTTAATACTATCATTTGTTATAACTGAAAATGTGTTTTGTACTTAGGTTCACTAATCCATATTAGTTGTTTTAAGGCTGAGGGTAATCTAGATGGTGTGATGTCTCTGAACTCTTATTCTTTTAGTGGGATATAATCTGTATATAGCTTTGAGCATGATATAAAAAGCAAAGAGAGTAGAAAGTGGATTTACAGTGATAAAAAGAATTTCAGTCCAGTCACTCCTGCCCTGTAGGAAACAAATTTGTGGATGAGTCATTGACTGACCAGTTCATTATTATATGGGGTTCAGTTTTAAGGCATTTGAAAAAAAATTAAGAAGACAGATTGAAGTAGTGATCACTAATGACATTTGTGATTTCCTGCAGCTGTTGCCGTTCGTTTGGTATGTTCGATCAGCCGACAGTGTTATATAAAGAATATAACATTTATTCACAAAGCAGAAATAAAAGAAAGGGTAAACACTTTTACGCCAACAACCTGGTGCCTCTTCAGACCCATAAATTTAAAAACACACAACTGCCAAAATACAAAGTTACAAACTTAACAATTCAACCCATATGATCTATCAACGGGTTTTAAAGATGCAGTATCATTTAACCCCACACCTTTATCTGCCTGGAAGTACAGAATCCATTAAGATCCAAACATTCAGTTTTAGTTTTAACATCACCACCTCTAATATTCAAATTAAAAATATGTAATACCAGAAATTCAAACATATACGAATCACTGTTCCTATCACATCTTTTAATGTCGTACATATGATCTCTAATACAATCTTTCAGACTATAATTTATCTTGCCAACATAGTACATCCACATGAAGTATACACAGCCAAATATATAAAGTTGCTAGTTCTACGTTCTGCATAGAATTTGAACTCATACTCTTGTTTAGTGACAGGATGAACATACTTCTTATCACTACAAATTAATTTACACATACTACAAGCCCTGCAGGGAAATGTTCATGCCCTAGCAGATTTAACGTTTTCATTACCAAATGATTTGTAGTACAGGATTTTCTTCAAGGAACTATTATACAGATTTTAATGTGAATGTTAGAGGTGGTAACATTAAAACTAAAACTGAACGTTTGGAACTTAAATGGATTCTGTGCTTCCAGACGGATAAAGGTATGGGGTTAAATGACTCTGTACATTTAAGCCACTTCTTAGATCACATGGGTTGAATCAATAAGTTTCTAACTTTGTGTATTAGCAGTTGTGTTTTGAAGTTTATGGGTCTGAAGAAGCGTCAGGTTGTTGGAGTGAAAGCACTTAACCTCACTTTTATTTCTAGTTTTTGAATAAAAATTATATTTTTATACTGCTCTGTGTCAGCTGATCAATCATTTTATTCATTTGTTTTTTTTTTTTGTTTGGCCAGCCTTATCTGTTACATCTAGTTTTGTCTTTTTGCTTCATTTAGGATGTTGCTTATAACAACATCTAGCAGAGTAAAGTTTTTCTAAATTGGGGTAGGGTCTGTTCTTGTTGAACATAAGTGGGGTAAGATTCTAAAAGTAAACATCTTTGTGCAATTGGTTTATTAGGGAATCTTTCTAGTATAGGTTTAGATCACCTATTAAATTGAGTTTGTGATGTTTGATGATGTCTAGAATGACATTTAATGTTGTTTCTAACAGGGAAAGTGGTGGTGACATTGGAATATAAACAACAACTACATTGATTTTAGTATGGCATCCAGGAGTAATTTGTAACATTAACAAGTTTGGTTCACAATTAGAATGGGCCTTCTTACTGCAAATTAATGTTAAGGACAGGTCAGCTTCTTTGTTGACAAGTCGGACACCATACAGCTGCCTTGCCCCTGACATCTTATCTTTAAATGCAATGTCCTTGGCAGATACCTGGTTCAGAGTGATGGATGTTGGAATTCTTACATGATGGATTATAAGTCTTAGACCAAATCTCTGACCATATCTATTTGTTGTTTATGCTAACCATTGTTCATCTAATAGTAGCACAGCATTTCTAGCTATTAGGAGGATATCGCGATACACTGACCTGGAATTGACTGAGCTTGGTTTTCCTGGTTGCTTTCTTTGAAGCCAGCCTGGTCTGGTTTTCTGTCTCACAATCTTGTATTACTTTATATCTATTCCCCTCCCCCTCCTTGAACCTGCACTCCTCCCTCAACTCCTGCTGCATTACAGAGGTAACAAAAAACCTGGAGTAGAAAGGCACCATTTTTGACTTAGATTTCCTGCACTTGCTTCTTAGGAATCCCTAGTAGTATGCTCACATGTAACTACTACCTGATATTGTTTTTGTTTGTGATCCTTATTGCTACCTTTTTGACGTTTCACACGTGGTCTTTTTTTTTTTCTTTTTTTTTTTTATGAGTGCAAAAAATCAAAAAAATTGTTTAACATCAGGATCTAGGTATACAACCTCAGGTGGATATATTTCCATAAGAATGAGATATCTGATTAAGGTGAGAGACAAAAAAAATATAAGAAATGGAAGAGTGGTCGAATCTACAACTTTGAAAACTGAAAAAAACAAGCTGGACAGATTAAGCATAGTGTGAGACAAGATCAAGAAACATTTGAAGAAAATTTATATAAAGATATTGAACATAATAGGAAACCTTTTTAAAGATACATAAGATGTGGAAGGAGTAAAGACACAAAAACTGATAAACTGTGTGCAAATTCTAAAATTTATTCTCAGATACAACAGATTATAGATATATTTACAAAATCTTATGCAAAACAGTTTGGCTCCACAAAAGGGGTGGTAAGTTGTCCTAGTGACATCCAGGTAACACCAGATACTGAAATCAAATTAGATTATAATAAAGAAGAACTGCTCAAATTGGATCCAAACAAAGCACAGGGAGGAGACGGAATTAATAACAATGACCTGAGAACACTTCAGCAAGAACGTACAATACCATTATATTTATTATTCACTAGGTCATATAAATATGGGGAGATTCCTCAAGATTGGAGACGTGCTTATTAAACCTGTTTTTAAGGGAAAGGGGAGTAGGACAAACCTAGAGTCATATAGACCCTTAAGTCTACTTTCATGTTGTTGAAAAAATGGAGAAGGTAAAGTTGGATAAGTTATTGTCAGAACTGGATAGGTTGGGCCTTGAAACCATATATCAGCATGCATATGTTGAAAACAGACTTATTGCCACCTGTAACATGATGTTCTATAACAATATAATAACAGCTATGAATGAAAAACTGTGCTGTGATGTAATTTATATAGATTTAACTTCAGCATTTGACAGGGTCATACACATAACACTGATCAATAAATTAGTACAGCTAGGTATTGATGTAATCTTGACAAGATGGATAGCTACATGGCTTACAAATAGGACATGGCAAGTATCATGCAGCAACTGGACAGGTGAAATCCTTGGTTAATGTCAGGATGTCCCACAGGGCTCTGTCTTAGGCCCTTATTTCTTTAGATTGTATCTTTCAAACCTAACTTTTTTTCATCTGAGGTGTTCTACAGTCTATATGCAGATGACCTGAAATTGGGTAAACTGATTACACGTGTTACAGATAAGGCATGTCTGCAAAATAACTTGACTAAATTGACCATTTGGGTACAGGAGAATAATATGCTGATAAATACATCAAAGAATAATCATATGAAATTTGGTAGACATAAATTGAAAGGTGAATATTTAATACAGTACACAGTGATTCAAACTCTAGACTCATTTAAGAACCTGGCTATATGGGTAGATTCAGCTATGAATTGTTCTAATCACATCAACCAATTGGTTAATGATAGTTATAGAACTATAGCTTGTAAAAAAGATTTATAAAGTCTAGGAAATCAAAAATAATGAAGTTGTTGCTTTTTAGTTACATTAGACCCACACTTGAGTATGGAATAACAATATGGGAACCCTATAAGAAAACATGCATGAGTAAACTGGAGAGAGTGCAATGGAAATATACCAAGGGTATCCATGAATGTGAAAATTTATGTTATTATGAAAGACTAAAATATGTGAACTTGTACAGTGTCTCTTACAGATATCTAAGAGGAGATCTTATTCAGGTATACAGGGCATTCAGTGACTACCTCTGGGAATGTTTGGGGTTAGCAAAAAGTACTAGAGAATCATGAGACAACCTATGTAGAAGATTCTATAGGAATGAGAAGTACACTAACTGGTTCTCTGACAGAGTAGCCGATGCATGGAACAGACAATCAAATTACATTAAATAAGTACTGGTTTAGATATTTGAAGAACAGCCTGGATATTTATTATGGGAACAAGTGATGTTATGTAGTCCTATCTCGCCTACATTCTTACCGGTGGGTTTGGAGCCGAATAGCGGCTCTGACTCGGCCAAACTTTTCTAGCTCGAAGTCTTCTATTGGCTGGGCTAAGTAGGTATCCCATGGTGCACTGCTCCATATCCCCAGATCTTGTTTGCCACTCGTGTAGCTTGGACGTGGTCTGGCTTTTGGCTGTGGCTAAGTACCTTTTTTTCTTGTCTTGAGAAAAATTTATTCATAACAAAAAAGCTATTTTCATAGCTATTGTTTGTAGTGTTGTTTAGGTTTGGTATTGTGCTTGTTTGTGGATTGTGCTTGTTTGTGGTATCCCGCTAACTGTTCCCTCGGGCTAGGCCCGTTTCAGTTAGAGGACCTAGTCCTTTACACTGTCTGTTCACCAAACCATTTAAGTTGGAGGTCTGGGTCTGTTACTGTACCTGTGATCATTAACCGTTTTAGTTAGAGGTTTTGACACAGTTCTCACTGTTGGTCTCTAGTGTGTATGTGTTCTGTTACTTTTGTGACTGGTTCCCACATTTTTGTGGTGTTGAGCATCTGTGAGTTCTAGTCAGACTGTTCTTAGTTGTGTTGTGGTGGTGGTGTTGTTGTAAAAACGTCCAAATATTCCAAGGAGCACAAACTTCTGGTTTCAAAAAATGCTCAAAAGGTGGATACAAGATGTCCATCACTGATGGGCATTCTATTTGTGTCTACTGCCTGGGAGCTATTCATCTGCAGGAGTCCTGCAGTTTTTGCCATGCGTTCAGTCTCAGAGTGCTCCATGAGAGAAAGAATAAGATGATCCTAAAGGGACTCTTGAAACTCTCTTTTGAGGAGGCCCTCGATGCTTCTCCCAGTGCGAAGGCTAAGTCATTCAAGCCCAAAAAGGAAATCTCTGGCTCTGTCAGCTTAATCAGAGCCTCCAGAGAAAGTCTCCAAAATTGCATCGACCTCCTCGACTCCACTGTCCTTGGGGCCGCAGGAGGTGTCAGTGTTAATGGAACCGGCATCAGCTCCAATTATTTTGGAACCTCTTCAGAGCCGATCGCCCAGTCTCAGACCAGTTTCTCCTGAGAGGAGATCTATATCTCCCTTCCTGTCCTCCAAATCCTCCAGGACCCTTTTGGATGTGGATGTTGATAGAGTGGTACAGTAGCTCTTCCAGTCGCCAGTTTTGGCAAAATTGTTTTCAGCTCCAGCCCAGTTGGCTACAGAGCCCGTCCAGCCCCCCTCTTGAATCATTCCTCCTCTGAGCGCATCTCTGTCTTTGGAGCCAGAGTGTTCCGTGCCGTGTGATGTACTTGCCAGTTCCGATGGCCCCTCCGGCTCCATCGGTACTGATATCGGTTCCAACCCCATCGGCTCCGTCCTCGGGGTTTGGGACTCGGGATTCTTCAGTCGGGCCCAAGGAGGACATCTCGGGGTGTATTTTGGTTCCAAGTCTCCCTCTCGGTGCCTCGGCTTGGGGAACTCCGACTCCCGTCATGGTCTCGGAGGTTGGTCGGTCCTCAGACTCGGGGGGGCCTGCCTTCAAGGACATGTGGACTGCACTGGCCAGATCATCAGCTACATCAGGTGGGCTGGTCACTCTGTCCCCCACCACTCCAGTGAAAGCCTCTGATCACCACCCATCCATGGACAGCAGAGCACCAACGTCTAGGGATACCCCCACGAGTGGTCCCCAACTTTCTGAGGGCCCTTCAGAGTTCATGCCTGAGGAGCCCTCTAGAAAGAAAACATGCAAGAGGAAGCACATAGACTCCCAGGATGAGTCCCTCACTTCTGATGCTGACCTCGAGGAATCAGTGGGGTCCCCCTAGTCATCCTCTGATGATGGTTTCCTTCTCCAAAATCCTGGAGATACTGAAATAAAGAGGTGACTGGCCTTCCAAAGCCCCTTCTGAGGAAGAGTCAGTCTTCCTTAAGGCCTTTGGTTCTCAGCCCTCCACCTCCTGGGTGTCCCCACCCTTTGACAAGCTCCTTCATTTGATCTGTCGAAGGGTGTGGGAAAACCCTGATTCTGTGATGCCTGTACCCAGGTGTCCCAAAAAGTTTCTTTCTGCTCCCCAGGGCAAGGAATTTCTGTCCAAAGGAGTCTCTGTAGATGCCATGGTGGTGGCAGCAGCCACTCAGAAGGAAGTAGCAGACTCATCTTCCTCGGTCCATCCTCCTAACAAGGAGTCTAGGACCATGGACCAGTACGGGAAGCATACCCTCTTGTCAACAACCTTTACCTTATGGTCGCTGAACTATTTGTCTCATTTCACTCGGCTCCAGAGAGATCTCCTCAAGGAGTTCAGAGATACTCTTGCGGGTAACGTTCCTGAGGCTGTGGCCCAGATGGTTAACACCCAGGTGTCTACCCTCAATTCCATTGTCAACTCCTCCATGTGGCTCATTTCATATGCAGCCAAAGCAGCGAGTAGGGCAGCAAGCTCAGGAGTCACCCTTAGAAGGCAAGCCTGGCTGCACCTTTGTCACTTCGCGGAGGCCTTCAAGTCTTCCTTCACTGATGACCCCTTTGATGGTTCCTCTTTGTTAGGAACCAAAGTGAAAGACACCCTCACCAGGTGCGAGCAAGAGAAAAAGACCCTTTCTGCAGTAGGGGTCCATTTTTCCCTTCCTTCTAGGCCTTACCCCAAGGCCCAGCGGGGTGGCAAGATGTGGTTCAAGAAATCACAGAGGTTTTTTCCTGCCGCACAAGGTGAGTCCCCCTCCAGAGGCAGAGGTGGGTGAGGTTATTCAGAGAGACTCCACCATAGAGGCATAGGGGGCCCCCGCAATGCTGGAGACCGTGATTCCTTTTGCAGCTCTCTCTACTCTCATTCCTGAGGGAGTGCCCGGCTGCACTTATCAGGAGCCAGTTGGGGGTCGAATTGTGTTATATCCGGAAGCCTGGAAAAGCATCACCCAGGACCGATGGGTATTACAAATAATTTCTGGAGGTTATCTCATTCCATTTACATCAAACCCACCTTCAATCAAACAAATCCCAGATGTTCCACCCAGTCAAAGGAATCAAGCAGCCTCAGAGGTTTCAAAGCTGCTAGAAAAAGGAGCCATCCAGTGAGTCCCCTCAGACCAAATCGGATTAGAGACTTACTCAAGATTTGTTTTGGTGCCGAAAAGAACAGGGGACCTGAGACTCTTATTAGATCTTAGCCAACTGAACAACTATGTACACAAGTCCAAGTTCCATATGGTCACACTACAATCTATTCTCCCATTGTTGGGAGAGGAGGTATGGATGTGCTCCATCGACCTCAAGGATGCTTACTACCATATGAAAATGGACAGGGCATCCAAGAGTCACCTACGCTTCTGGCTGGGAGCCAGTTATTTCCAGTTTTGAGCCCTGCCCTTTGGTCACACCACAGTCCCCAGGGTGTTCACTAAATGTATGGCGGTGGTAACTGCTCACTTGAGATGTCAAGGATTCCAAGTGTCTCCATATCTGGATGACTGGCTCCTTACTTCCCCCACCAGGCATCAACTAGTCCAAACCAGGGATGCTACCATCACTCTATGTCAATAGTTGGGCATAACACTAAATTGGGAAAAATCTGCTTTGTTGCCCCCTCAGCGTGTCACCTTTATAGGTGCAGAATTAGACACCATTCAAATGCGAGCATTTTTACCACAGGAGAGGATCAGTCTTACGACAGATACACATCCTGATGCCCCTGAGGAAAGCGAAGGCAAGATGGGTTCTCCAACTCCTGGCGACCATGGCAGCAACAATTATGTTGGTCCCTCTAGCGAGATTGCACATGAGACTTCTCCAATGGCTTCTCTTTGTTCAATGGTCTCTCCAAAAATTTCCACTTTCTCACCCCATTTTGCTCACAGACAGATGCAAACAGGACCTCAGTTGGTGGCTTTACACCAACAATTTGGAGTGGGGAAGGCCCTTTGTTCCACCCATCCCGATTGCCACAGTGACCACGGACGCCTCCCAGATGGGGTGGGGGGGCATTATCTTGGCAGGACAGTCCAAGGCACATGGCAAGATCACGAGATATATCTGCATATCAACATCCTAGAGATGAGAGCAGTGCTACTTGCGTTGCAGGCACTTCAGAGCTTTCTATCTCTAGGGACGGTTGCAATACACTCGGACAACATGTCAGTAGTGTGGTATCTAAACAAGCAAGGGGGAACCAGGTTTACCCCCTGTGCAGAGAGGCCATTAGAGTGTGGCAGTGGGCAGTAATTTGCCAATGGTTTCTGGTGGCAACGCACATTCTGGGGAAGTCCAACGTGAATGCAGACAGGCTAAGCAGAGCTATTCTGATGCCTTACGAGTGGTCCCTAAATCGTCTAGTTGCACAGCGAATCTTCAGCAGATGGGGTAAGCCTTGCTGCAACCTTTTTGCCAGCCCCCTTAATGCTAAATGCAGCAGCTACTTGCAGATTTACTAACACACATGTCGGGACAGTTCCATCCCTCTCTGATGACCCTCCGGTTGACAGCCTGGCTACTCCACTTCCATCGTTAGTTAGGCTTCATAGATTTCCACCAGAAGTGGTTCACATTTTATCTTCCTCTCATAAGCCATCTATTAGGAAGATTTATTCTAGCAAATGGAAGAGGTTTTCTATTTGGGCGCATACTCAAGGGATTGATCCTTACACAGCTCCAGTTGCTTCAGTCTTGGAGTTTTTGTCTATGCTTTTCCACCAGGTTTCCGCATCAGCTACCATCAAAGTTCAATTGGCAGCGATCTCTAATTTTCATGTTGCTAATGAGCCTAGTCTCATGGCTCATAGACTCTGCAAGTTTTTCCTGAAGGGTACTCTGTTACTCCGTCCCCCGGTTTCCGAACCTATCATGCCCTGGGATGTCAATTTTGTTCTTCAAGCCCTCACTTCACCATCTTTCGATCCTGCAGCTACCTGTGAATTCAAATTTTTGACCTGGAAAACAGCCTTCTTGACAGCAATCACTTCAGCAAGGCGAGTCTCAGAGATTCAAGCCCTCTCTATCAAACCGCCATACTTAATCTTCCATAAGGACAGGGTTTCTCTTAGACCGAACCCTTCTTTCCTTCCTAAAGTGGCTTCTGTGTCTAATCATAATTAATCCATTGAGTTGCGTGTATTCTTTCCTCATTTTTCAAACAAGGCAGAATTTAAATTTCATCAATTGGATGTACACAGACAATTACATTTCTATCTGCACCAGACAAAAGATATCCGGAAGTCTGATCAACTATTTGTCTCCTTTTCGGAAAACAGAATTGGGTCCCCGGTCTCCAAGATCACCCTATTCAGATGGATATCTAGTTGCATATCTTTTGTCTAACACGCAGAAGGAAAAGATCTGCCATTTCTGGTCGAGGCTCACTCGACTGTTTCTACATCTACAGCCTATCAAGACAGATTGTCAATGGATGCTATACGTGCTGCAGCTACTTGGGCTTCTCCTCACACATTTGTTTCTCATTACAAATTGGATGTGGTTTCTAGGGGCAGGTCATCCTTTGGTTCCACAGTACTCAGGAGTATTTTTCTATGAGCCACCCAGGATGTAGGTGCTAGGGATGCTGTCCCACGGTTAAGAATGTAGGCGTGTAGGCGAGATAGGACTACATAACATCAAGAAGTTATGTACTCACCATAATGTTCGATGTATGTAGTCCATCTCACCTCGCATTCTTACTTTCCCTCCCACCTTTCCCCCTTCCTGGAGGATCTGGAGGTTAGGTTTACATCTACAGAGTTCCCTTGACTTTAGCTTATTCTTTTTACTTGGATGGTGTGTATGCATGGGCTGTGAATGAGTATTGCAGCAAACTAGATCTGGGGATATGTAGCAGTGCACCATGGGATACCTGCTTATCCCAGCCAATAGAAGACTTTGAGCTAGAAAAATTTGGCTGAGTCGGAGCCAATATTCGGCTCCGAACCCACGGGTAAGAATGTAAGGCGAGATGGACTACATACATCGAACGTTATGGTGAGTACATAACTTCTTGTTTCGGTATATTGGCAAGCTAGAAGGGCATTAATGCCTGTGCTTGAAATATTTGTATGTATGTATGTGTGTATGTAATGTATGTATGCATCTGAGGTGTTCTACAGTCTATATGCAGATGACCTGAAATTGGGTAAACTGATTACACTTGTTACAGATAAGGCATGTCTGCAAAAGAACTTGACTAAATTGACCATTTGGGCACAGGAGAATAATATGCTGTAATATGTATGTAACAAACCTTCTAGCGAAACTGCAACTCTACTTAACTTTTTCATCGAAACAATAGAAAAGCTTACTAAACCAGAAAATCTCAATATTAAGACTCCCCCTCCCACCTCATCTCTTCCCTCATTCTCCCTAGCAACAGTACCAACTTCCTTCATTAGATCACTTCTTAACAAACTGTAACCCAGTTTCCCATCAACCGACAAACCCCCTCCATTATTTCTCAAACATGCAGCCAGATCCGTAAAATACTCTGTATCTATACATATCAATAGATCGATCCAAGAAAATACAATACCAGATATCTTGAAAAAAATCTTCATAATACGTCTCCACAAGGGAGGAAATTCTACAGAACCATCAAATTACAGGCTTATTGCTATATTATCCTCCTTATTTAAGATACTGGAAAAATGTATACATAGACAAATACTAAACCACTGGTGAGGGTGGGCCCACGTATATCTTAAAAAAAGGATGTAAGTATTAAAACTATGTTAGAAATACCTAAGTATGATAAATTGTGTGGAAAAATGAGTAAATGTGGGCATTGCCCACAATGTAAATACATATTAGAGCAGAATGAAATACATTTAACCCATTTTGGTACTGTAAGGCTGAAAAAGAGATATAACTGTAACAGCAAACTGGTTATTTATATGGCTATTTGTCAACAATGCCCATGTCTTTACATAGGTAAGACAACAAATAGCTTTAAAACCAAAATATACCAACATCAATACGATATCAGTAAAAAAGACTCCAAGAACACCTTAGCTGAACATATAATCCGCCTTGCAGACCATCATTTTAAATATATTATTATAGATCATGTTGATATAGGTAAAAAAGGGGGTCCTATAGATGATTTTTTTGAATTTAAGGAACTCAAATGACAACTGTAAACTAACACAATAAGTTATCCAGGACTAAATGGTGTGGCTTCTATCAGTCCTATTTTGAGACTGAAAGCCAAGTTTGCTATCTAGGTATAGCTATGTTCATGGGGCATACACTGTGTTTAAAGTCAGCTTTTTTATAGGTAGCATGATAGCTAGATTCACATATTCATTTATTTACATATAAAAAAATGTATCTAGTAGAGGTATTTTAGTTATTTTAGCAATATTATATGTAAGTATGTCCTTGTGTAGCTTACCAGTGGGAAAGTATATAATGTATATGAAAATGCAAGTGATACAAATTGCAGATGTAATATATCTTTAAATGCTGGTTTCAAACAGAGGCAAGTTTTATCACATGGTTTTTAGTGCATATATAAATGAGTTGGCCACCAAGGTTCAAGTTTTTAAGCTTTTATTCTGAGGAAGTTTGTATTTTATAAAAGAAAGTGCTAAATAAATACTTAGGAGTGGATCAGTTTGCCCTTTGCCTTAATTTGTGTTATTTCTACAGTTTTTGGGTGTCATGGATATTTTAAATTAAATAAATAAAAAATAAATAAATAAAATTCAAGACTGAAGGGACTTCAGATAATCCACAAAAGAGCAGACAATAAAAGCAGGAAACTGTATTTGGCTTGAATAGAGTGCATAGAGAGGAATATATGGACTAAATACAGTGCATTTATATTATGGCACATGTGGGAATCCATCTTGTGTTAAATAACAATTATTATTTTTTGTCCGATATGGGGAATTGGCATTGTTAAATAACCCAGTTGGGCAGATTCAGTAAACCTTACACGATCTTCTAAGACAGTTTGCCCATCGCACTGTGATTTGCACATAGCTGAGTACTGTTTTGTATTCAGTGAGTAGCTCTACATAGTGTGTAGAGCTGCACAACCACGGTAAACACCATGGCATACGCATAAGTAGCTGAACTGTATGCTAATAAACCAATCCAAGATGGAGGAGCTATTCAACAAGCTATAAAGCAACCGTGTAGACTCAGTACTGGTTTTCCCCTGTGAATTCCAAAACCTATTGGAATACAGCCATAGAAAGAAGTCTACACAGAAAGAATGTTAATGGCTGTGTTAGTGTATGTGCAACAGAAGGAAGTTTATGCTGCTGCTGCTGATAGACCAAGGCCAAGAAGGAGAAGAGTTTTCAGACCCTGGTTAAGTTATCACAGTCTGCATGAGGTGAAATTGTAGAGTACTACAGGGTAGATTTTCCCCATACTACTGAGGACAGGGCCACAGCTATGCAGGTGCTCTACCCTGTAGCCTACTACCCTGAAGTACTAGGTGCCCTAGATTGTACACATATAGAAATCAAGGAACTATCTGGGGAACAGGAAAGGGTCTACATAAATAGAAAAGGTTTTCACTCTATTAACTGCCAAGTCATGTGTAGTGCTAAGGGAATCATCTTGAATGTGTATGCTGGCAACTTAGGCAGTTACCATGACTCACATATCTGGCATACCTCCCAACTGTATCACAAGTTCACTAGGGTTGATATCCCACAGGCCCATTTACTGGAGGATACAGGTTATGCACTGGTACTGTGGCTGATGACGTCTATCAGAAATGCACACACTCCAGCTGAAGAACACTATAATGGGGCACATGCTCAAACCAAAACTTACATAGTGTGTGTGTTTGGGCTGCTGAAGTTATGGCTCCGCTGTCTAGATACATCTGGGAGAGCCCTGGAGTACTATCCATGTACATGTACTGAAATCATCATCTGTGCCATGCTTCACAACATCATAGAAAACAGCTTCAGCAGGATCAACAAGGGGAAGGGGCGCACATCCCATGACCAATGGCAAGACCATCACAGCCACAAGCAGGTGAGGAGTCAGAGGGGGAAAACAGCAGCTGCTGTTGGTGGAGGCAGATGTAGGCATGCTCAATATGCCCTCGCATTGGTTAAGAAGCAATGCTTAGCACACTCACTCACCAGTTAAGGGGCTATAACCTTCATCCTACACACATACTTATAGTAACATTGATGCCAGGCAATGCTCTCAACCTTTACCTACCCTTGTAATGACTGTGTACTCTTAGCATCAGACAGATTCAGCCCTGAACTAAAACTGTAGCAACTGCTGGATTTACAAGTGCTGAACCTAGAGTATTAAAAAAGAATTGTGCAATAATACAAATGAATAGTATACCCTTGCATGTTGTTACTTGGTAATGTAAGTAAGTAAAATGTGGGTGATTTGTACAGTAATGACTTTAACATGTGACAGCAGAGACTTATGTGAATACATGTGCCCTCTATCGAGTAGTAGGCCTCAGGCATCAAAGATACACACATTCATGCCTCTCAAAAGTACTTATGGTCACCAACTGTCCTTAGTTTGGCCTCATACGTTTGTACTGGGATATGACACACATTTCAGTTTCAGACTTCATAACCCTCAGAAGATTCTTTAAAATTCTGAAGCAAAAACTGTTTTGATTCTTTCAACTGTCTAACTTTGTAAGAGCGAAATATATCAAAATTACAATTAGCAAAACATCAACAAACACAGATATACTAAGCACTACGTCATCTATCTACTCTAAGCATCAGGCACAAAGCTTCTGTCTCCCTGAATCCAAAAGGTATAAAACAAGGGTATGGCACAGTTATCATCACTTGCACAGGGCGTTGTGTGTGTGTGTCTGTGGGGGGGGGGGGGGGGGGGGGCAGGAAGCCTAGGCTGGCACAAAAGGTAATTGAGTGCATGCATGCGAGTAAGAGATAGAAACGGGCAGACATTTAGATAAAGTAACAAATGGCCACTGAGACAGAATCATCTTTAATCCTCATGGCTGAATCATGTAACTGTTGTGTGTGTGTCTGTATAGTCCCTCCAGAGGAAATTCTTGTGTGAATGTCTGCAAGAGCACAGCCAGTCTCTTTGCTAGGTCTAGATTTTGGTATGTCATACAGGTGTGAGCTGTGCAAGGTAGAGGTGGAATTTCATTGCTGTTGTACCTGATCACGAGAACTGGCTCTGCCAAGAGTTGCACTGGAATGTCCACTCCCATGGTCAGATGCATGGCTGCTACCTTAATATGACTGATATCTGCTGGATGAGCTTTCCTCATGAGGATGCCCAGGACCATGACCCCATGGCCTGCCATGTCTGGGTGTGGGCACCTCAACCACTTATGGAGTAGTGGAAGTAGTGCCACGATGGGAGTGTGATCAGGTATGGCCATGTTGGCTAACATCAGATGATGGAGCTGACTTCTACCGACTTGGATGCTGTCTCCCTCCCAGCAGACATTCCATCACAGACACCGCCCATTTCAATGTGTTATTCATTCAATCCATTCAATCAGCGACATGGTGGAGGCAATCATGCATGTCAGCTTGTGCCATATCTACAACCCAAAGCATTTCTAAAGAGGACCTTTTGGAATGCACCTGCACCTCCATGATGGCCCTAAACATACATCAAGTGGCATGGGAAAACACAACTAGATCAGGTGGAGGATGCACAACAGGCCTCCTCCAAGCAGCTCAAACATCCCTACTGCATGGCATCTCATCCACACTTTAGGTATGGCCAGAGTCAACAGGCAATGAAGTTGCAGTAAGCACATTACCCTGATCAAGTCTCACCTTCCACCTGTCCAATATCTCAGGGATCACTGGAATGTGTTGGTGTAGGCCTACTGGCTGTGTCTGATGGAATTACAGGAGATGTCTGAATGTCAACATCAGTGTCAGATTCAACCTCTGCACCCTCCGACTGTGCCTCTATTTAGCCACCATTACCATCAGAGTCTGATGATACTCTGACATGAAGTGGTAGGCATCCCACACTTCCACTGTCAGGACCACCTGTGATAATAAGCAACAAGCATAGGAAAGAAATCAGTACCTACACTTCTATAGTCCAATATGTGCCAACAAACTAACAGTGGTGCCACTATTACAGACAATACAGAAATACACACAACAGTCTTGACACCCACATCACACAAATGTTTAAAATAAATATTTCTTTGAATTAGTTCTGACATAAAAATGTTTGGCTTACCATGTGCAGATGATTGTATGCTTAGATGATGGTCCTGGAAGATGTTAAGCAAAAAGTAAGGACATCATCATTGCAATCAACAGTATCAAAGAGGGTTAAAACTTTTTGCCCTTTATATATCCATTAATGATACTTTTAACAAGAACTTGGATGACACATCCACCCCAAGCCCATGTGTAATCAACCAGAATGTGTTGTTAACTATATCAGTCTACAACTATTCCTTCCACCCAAAAAAATTATGTTAAACAAAACTTAAGTATTGCTGTCAATATTTTACTAAGAAGTATTTAACAATTGAGATAGGTAAGCCTACCTGGAAGTTCCTCCTTGGACATATTGATCCTGCCTGAAACAGCAGCACCAACATCAATCACATGCTGTTGTACACTTTCCACTGCATTGCTGTTTGGATCCCTGACAGTGGACAGGAACTCTTCATTTGGTGTCAGTGGTGGCTCTGTAGCAGGTATCCTCGATATCATCCATTCAAGGGACACTGTAGCTGCTCTCCTCTGGGCCGATGAAATCATGTCAGTAGCCCTATGGTGCACCTGGTCATATGTCCTGCTCTGGTCACCTACTCCATCCACATTAGCCATTATCTGCTGACAAATTTTTATTTTGCCAGATATATCCCCATGTCCCCTCTCAAGCAGAAAGGCACCTTGTTGCCTAATGTTTCAACAATTACTTCATTCTCAGGGTCACCAAATGGGGGGTTTCATGGATTGGAACACCTGGGTACCATAGTCCTAAGTGACATAAAACAAAAAAGAAGGATAATACACATAAGTGCCACATAAATAAAAGTCTTGCTGAGATACAACACATAAGGGGTATTATTTCAATATTACCCACTGGAGAAACAAACAAACAAAAAGAAAAAGCAGTCAAGATATTCAAAAATAAAAAAAATATATGTGGTTGTAACATATTGCAATCACACACAAAGCAAGGTTGGATCCAAAACAAAGAGAGTAATAATAGCAAATTTTGTTTCTGCCAACACAGAAATGGAACCTGGCTCCCCCATCCCCAAATCAACAGTCAAATGACACAGTTTGCTTACAAGCCATCAGTGAACTGCTAAAAGTGCTATCAAATAAACTGTCCCAAAAATGTGTTTAGAACATTCAATATTATTTAATTGCCAGTCATGTCTACCTGTGGCCAGTGCTCTTCTAGAGGTGTCTATGGGCCATCCTAGAAGGCTAACTCCCCTGTGCCATTGACAATATAGGATATTTGCATTTCACTGAAATAACAATAGAGGAGTGTAAAGAGAAACCAGTTGCAACATTAGCACTTGTGATAACAGTTAATAAGGCTATGCATCTGAGAAAGTACAATGCCCTGTCAAAAATGCCTGTGTGTGTCATCAGTAAAATTCTTAGAAGTGCATACAGATAAAAGTAGCAATTGCACATGTATATATATACATATATATATATATATATATATATATATATATATATATAGGTCTACCTCAAAACATTGAAATCTCATAACATTGAACTTCAAAACACACTCCCCTGGACCCCCTCCAAGTGAGAGACTCTGCCTCCCACATCCCCTGTAAATTTAATATACCAACTGCAATATCGCACTACAGTGGAAAAAAGTTACTTTTCTAAACTCACTGTATCGCATTCACCATACAGAATGTAAACATAATGTCTAAATTGCATACCTGTATGACCTAAAAAGACACACAGATTGTCAAAATAAACACTTTTTCCCCTATTCACTTCTCTCAGCACTTCTCAGAGCACTAACTTAATTTCCATGAAAGCAACCCATTCATATATTAACATCCTGCATGGTGACCATGTTAGAGTGGGGTTAAGAAATTAACTTTGTATATTTAATTTATGGGGGGTGTGGAGGGCAGAAACATAGTAAAAAGTGCGTTTCTTACTTTGGTTTTGTTATAGGTAGAGGGGATGTTATTTACATGTGTGTTGCAGTTTTCTATGTTATAATGCACACTTCCATTGTTCTGAGTTTTCGTTGTTTTTGAGTTTTCAGTGTTTTGGGTTTCTGATGATATGGTCTCAATGTTTTAAATTTCAGTGTTATGAGATTTCAGTGCTTTGAAGTACACCTATATATATATATATATATATATATAGATTTACCTGAGAAGACTGATAAGCCAAAACCACGACAACGAGATAACCGACACCAAAATCTCGACAAAATCAAATACCCGACAACTGTTAATCCCGACACCAAAAACACCGACAGCTGAAACATCGCCAAATCCATATAGAGTACAACGTAGACACGGATGACAGAAATGACATCCAGCAAATTACAGCATAGTAATGTCCTGGCATGTAAATAAGCACATCAAATAGAGCAGAAGTAGATTAAAGTCATGCACAGCAGTATATCCCGTAAACTCCGCAGGCAATGGAAATTACATTTTTAAAGGTTTCGCAATGGCCCTTACAAACTCCATGGCAGTATACTGCTCTCTGTAGTACAATCTGAAACTGCTGATGTCTATTCATTAGTTTCCTTTTCTTTGGGAAGGGTACACAGCCTGTTGACAACCGAATTCGTAGCTCATCCACCTGGTCTTGTTCACGCACTAATGTGTGCAGCAGATACCGCAGGTTGGTTCCCCTGTCTCCTAGGAGACATTTCAGCTGCCTATGCCTATGATTGTTGTGTGCAGCAGTTACTACTCAACTGGTATTGTTTCTGTGATGTGTCTTTCTGCGGTTTCAGGCATGTTTGGTTACATGGGATTGTGCTTTGTCGGGCATTTACAATTTCGGGTTTTTGCACTTTTGTTCTTGTGGTGTCAGTAATCTCGTTGTCGGTGTTTAGAGCTTTCATTCTTCTCAGAGATATATATCAAATTCTAAACCTACCACCCTAGAACACAAAAAAGTAAAAAAACTAAGGGTAATGCTGCTCAATGCCAGAAGTCTCAATCTCAAGATGCACGCACTCGAGGCCCTTCTCAGTATGGAGAACATCGATGTCTGTGCTGTGACAGAAACCTGGTTCAAGGCTCCTGAGAGCATCCCAGCACTAGCAGGTTTCACCTCATATCATGCGTTCCGGCCCCAAAATCCGGACAACACCAAAAAAGGAGGGGGGGGGGTGTCCATATTCATAAAGGACACCCACACCTCAAGGTTGGTGGCAACGCACGATGCATCGGAGACCATCCAGGTGCAATTAACCATAGGCAAGACTGCTCTGCAATTTGTAGCATGTTACAGGCCACCCTCTCAAACTCAGGAACCTCACATGGCCTTCCTGAAAACAATGGAGGGGATAAATGTATCTCCAAACACCATCATACTAGGTGACTTCAACTACCCTAATATAGACTGGGAACACTACTCAAGCCCAAACACTCTAGCCCAAAGGTTCCTGGAGTTCATAAACTCAAATGCCATGGAACAACTAGTCACCATCCCCATAAGAGGAAAAAACATACTTGATCTCATCATCACGAACATGGGATCACAATGTTCATCACCGGAAGTATACCCCTCACTGGTGAGATCAGATCATAAACTAATCTCGCTGGAGGTCCTCATCCCGCCCCCGCCTGAAACAAAAAAGACCACAGTGAAAAACTTCTCAAAAGCCAACTTCACACTTCTAAAAACTAGTGTGGTCTCCTTTAAGGCCCCTGAGCCAATGGTAAACATTACTCAAACCGCTGAATCACTTACAAATGCCTTCTACCAGCACCTACAGGACTGCATGGATCAGGCAATCCCAAACAAAACTAAGACTCTTTGTACCAAAGGCAAGCGTCCAGTCTGGTGGACCCCAGCCATAAACAAGCTCTACAACAAAAGGAGGAAGCTACTACAAGATAGAGCAAAATCCTTGAAAGGTAAGACACCTTTGATCATTATAAGTAAAAACTAAGAGCTCTCATAAAATCATCCAAGGCAAATTTTGAGAGAAAAATCGCCAAGGATTCAAAAGACAATCATAAGGCCTTCTTTAGCTATGTTAGAAACCTAGGAGGAAACTCCCAGATATGCTCAGAATTAGTTCAAAATGATGTGAAGATTACTGAACCTACACACATTGCCAACATACTGGCTGACAGGTTCAGTGCAAACTTCTCCCCCTCCCCAAAGGAGAGATATCTATACCAGAGGATTGTAGCCCCCAAACATCTCCAACGCCCAGGTGAGAACTGCTCTCTCCAAAGCAAAAACACAGCATCCATGGGACCGGATGGTGTCCCCGGCTGTGTGCTCCATGAACTCAATGAGGAATTAAACCCGCAGTTAGGACAGCTGTTTAATCTTAGCCTCACCTCAGGATACGTACCCAAGGAGTGGCGCACGGCGACTGTGGTCCCACTTCACAAGGGCGGTGCCTCCACCGACCCTGGAAATTACCGTCCCATTAGCTTGACAAGCCTTATCTGCAAAGCCATGGAGAGGATCATAATGGAACTCATAAATAAAGACATAGGGAACTTGCAGACTTTGGATCCAACCCAGTTTGGCTTTGTCAAAGGCAGATCATGCCTTTTAAACTTGGTTGACTTTTTTGAGACAGTCACCAAGCCCATCGATGAGGGAAAGGCAGTCCATACAGCCTACCTTGACATGGCAAAGGCCTTCGACACAATACCCCACTCAGATATCATCAAAAAACTCATCAGCTTGAATGTAAACCCATACATCACAAGATGGGTTGCAAACTGGCTAAGTGACAGAACCCACAGGGTCAGAGTTGCTGGAGCCATGTCAGACTCAAAGCCTGTCACAAGTGGTGTCCCACAGGGCTCAGTCCTGGGTCCACTCTTGTTCGGCATCTACTTTTCTGAAGTACAAGCAAACACAGGAGGGTTATGGCTGACAAAGTTTGCAGATGACTGCAAACTGGGCGCCATAGTCGAAAACACATCTGACACAGATATCCTTCAGAAGGGCCTCACAGAAACGGATAACTGGTGCCAGAGCTATGGCCTAAAGTTAAATGCCAAGAAATGCATAGTCATACCCTTCGGGAAAAACAAGGTTACCCCTAGCTACCATATAGGTGGCAATCCACTGAGCACAGAAGAAGTCATCAGGGATCTGGGGACCCAGGTTGACAGTAGCCTTTCATTTGACACTCATGTTGCTAAAGTAGTTAGGAAAACCTTCTACATTGTCCACCTGATCATGAAGGGATTCACATCTAGATCAAGGGAGGTCATCGCCCCGGTACTCATCACTCATTAGACCTATGATTGAGTACAATGCCCCATTCGGAATGTATCTGACCAGACACCTGCAGCAGCTGGAAAGGCCCCAAAAGTTCCTCACCAAAAGGATAAAGGGTCTCAAAATATGTCTTATGCTGCCCGACTGAAAGAACTCCAGCTCTATTCAGTCTCATACCGCTTGCTCAGAGGTGACCTGTGCCTGACATATAAGGCCATGTCAAACCCTGATTTGATGAATATGCTTCACCTCAAAAATCTAGATCCCTCAGAACCACAAGGGCGGGAGACTTAAACCTTGACACGGTTATTAATAGAACATGCTGGAGGGACAGATTCATCACCCAGAGACTCCCTATGCTGTGGAACAAAATCCCGGTACATGTGAGGCAGAGCACCTCGCTGGCCTTTTTCAAGAGGAATCTTGACCAATGGATGGGGATCGCAGATATACCCCAGGGATTACTTCAGTGTCACTGCTTGACAGAGGCACAGCAAAATAATAGGCATAGTTTTATTCAAACTAAAGGGGTGGCGAAAGCCAAATAACTATGGGCTAGGCTTATAAATGCCCTTGGGCAGATAGCCTAGTATGAACCTATGAACCTATGAACCTATATATATATATATATATATATATATATATATATATATATATGTGTGTGTGTGTATATATATATATATATATATATATATATATATATATATATATATATATATATATATATATTATTTTTCTTAGTGATGTGAGCATATCAGGTATATAACTGAAAATTGCAATCATACCTTATCAAGATCAGTCATCTTTTGTGTAGATAAATCCAAAGTAATAGCTATCTTCTTCTGTGTCGTCCATATAAACAAGTCTCCTTACCTTCAGGTTCTCTAGCTACATGGTTCTCTTTTTATAGTGTATATTCAGGGCTGTAAGCATGGTGAAGATGCTAATTAGGTATGAATTCATTAGAATTGCTGAATCCCCAACTTATGGCTTCATATATCAGATCTAAATTTAGTGCAGGCACTCCCTGAGTGTTTGTTGCTAATAGACTACAACTGTGAATGATTACTGGTAGGGAGAAGGAAACACAACAATTCAGACTCCCTTACCTCCAGTGGGTGTGTTAGCCATATCAGATTTAAAAAGTGTTGAATTAATTGCATGAATGTTTTAAATGTATTTAAGCAGCAACTCATTTCACAGTTTCTGCTCAATAATGTCCAACCACCCCTTCATTTCCTGATAATTGTATATTATTGCCATTTCATATCCTCACACATTTTAAGGACAATGACACAAAATGCTTTACAGACTGCATATCTCAGATTACTGGTCAGATAAGACAAGAATTAGCAACAAACACAGAAAGGTAAGACAGAGCTGCATTTATACAAACAATAGTCATAAATGGTTGTGTGATCACACAGTGCACTAGTGTACAACTGTCATAAGTTTTGTTAATACTATGGATGATATTGCAGTTGCTTGTATGCAGGATATTTTTCATTCTCTGCTGCAAAGTATTTTCTATGGCAAAGAGGATTAAGACAGGTTCATAGGCTCATAGGTAGGTACTAGGCTATCTGCCCAAGGGCCTATGTAAGCCTAGCCAACAAGTTCCCCTGGCTTACGCCACCCAAAAAAGTTATTTTCATGTGCCACTGTCGAGCTAAGACACAGAAGTGATCACCGGGGTGTATTTCCTATTTCCCATCCACTCATCAAGATTTTTCTTGAAGAGTGTTAATGAAGAACTTTGCTTGACATAGATGGGTAGCCTGTTCCAGAGTATGGGAAGTCTATGGGACAGGAATCTATCCCTCCAGCATGTCCCGTTTATTGTGGTGACAAGGTTTAGGTCCCTAGAGCATGTAGATTGGAGGGATTGGGATTTCTTTAGGTGTAGCATGTCCAACAGCTCTGGGTTTGACATAGCTTTATATGTTAGGCAGAGATCAACTCGGAGTAGGTGATATGCTATGGAGTAAAGCTGGAATTTTTTGAGGCGGTCAGTGTAGGACATTTGTTTGAGGCCAGTAATCCTCTTTGTGAAGTACTTCTGTGGCCTTTCCAGCTGCTGCAGATGTTTTGTGAGGTACATTCCAAAAGGGGCATTGTACTCTAAAATGGGTCTAATGAGTGGCGAGTAGCGGGGAACAGTGACCTCTTTTTTCTGGATGAGTACCCTTTTATGATAAGGTGTGCCACGTAGAAGGACTTCCTGACTACTGTGGCAATGTGACTATCAAAGGTCAGACTACTGTCCACCTGGGTCCCAAGGTCTCTTTTCACACATTCGATGTTAAGTAGATTGCTGCCTATATGGTAGTTCATGGGTACAGAGTTTTTACCTAAGGGGATGACATTGCACTTTTTGGCATTGAACTTGAGGCCATTGCTCTGACACCAGGCATCTGTCTCAGTGAGGCCCTACTGTAAGATGTCCACATCATTTGGGGACTTGACTATGGCTCCTAGTTTGCAGTCATCTGCGAACTTCGTTTGCCAGAGGCCTTCTGTGTTAACCTGTACTTCAGAGAAGTAGATACCAAACAGGAGAGGTCCCAGGATGGAAACCTGTGGTACTCCACTTGTCACTGCTTTGAGGTCAGATTTGGAGTCTGCAACTTTTACAGTGTGGGTTCTGTCAGTGAGCCAGTTGGCAACCCATCTCGTGATGTAGGGATTTATACCTAGTTTAGTGAGTTTAGCTATAATTCCAGAATGGGAGATGGTGTTGAAAGCTTTGGTGAGGTCAAGATAGGCTGTGTGAACCACCTTACCCTCATCTATGGCTTTGGTGACTGCCTCAAAGAAGTCAATCAGGTTCAGAAGGCATGATCTGCCTTTCACAAACCCAAACTGGGTGGGATCCAGAGTTTGGAGGTTACCAAAGTCTTTGTTTATGAGTTCCATGATGATACATTCCATGGCCTTGCAGACCAGGCTCTTCAGGCGAATAGGTCGATAGCTCCCGGGATCAGTGGTGGCTCCCCCTTTGTGGAGTGGGATAACTGTTGTTGTGCGCAATTCAGTGGGCACAAAGCCTGACGTGAGACTATAATTGAACATGATGCTTAGGTGGGGAGCCAGTTCATTCTGAAGTTCATGTAAAACATAGCCTGGGATGTTGTCTGGTCCCATGGATGCTGTGTTTTTGGTTCAGAGAGTGTAGTTTTTACCTGCATAGATGTGATTACAGGCACTCTACATTCTTCCTGTATAGATATGGGCCCTTTAGGGGGTAAGAGGGGGGTAAAGTTAGCACTGAACCGATCTGCCAGAATGTTGGCAATAGTAGTTGGTTCTGTAATTTTGGTGCCGTTGTGCTGTAAGTCAGAGCAGATCTGGGGGTTGCCATTGAGATTCTTGACATAGCTAAAGAATGCTTTGCGGTTGTCTTAGAATCAGTGGCAATTTTGTTTTCATAGCTAGCTTTAGATAATCTTATAAGGGATCTCAGCTTCTTACTGAGGCTGACCAGGGAGCTCCTCTACTCATGGGACTTTACTCTCTTTTGCAACAGTTTCTTCCTTCTGTTGTAGAGTTTGTTTATGGCAGGGGACCACCAGAGTGGCTTCCTTTTTTTGGAGGACAGCGTCTTGGTTCTATTAGGGATAGCACAATCCATGCACTTGTGTAAGTGCTTATAGAGTGCATTTGTGTAGGATTCAGCAGTCGTAACTGTATTGTCCATCTTCATGGGTGTCATGAAGTTCACCACTTCTGTCTTAAGAAGCATGAAGTTGGCTTTGGAGAAAATTTTACTGTGATTTCCTTAATGGTGGGTGGGGGCGGGATGCTTATATCTAGGGTGATTAGCTTATGGCTGGATCTGACCAACAAGGAGTTGACTTCAGGTGTGGAACACTGGTCACTCATATTGGTAATGACTAGGTCTAGGATATTGTTGCCCCTGGTGGGGGTGTGGATAAGTTGATCCAGGGCATTGGAATTTATGAATTCCAGAAAGCATTGAGCAAAGGAGTTGGTACATGAGTAGTTTTCCCAGTTAATGGTGGGGTAGTTGAAATCACCCATTATTAGGGTGTTTGGTGAACCCTAATATTTTCCAGTATATCTAGAAAAGAGGAGTGAGAATCCTGGGGCATGTGGGGGATCTGTAGCAAGCTACAATTTGGATTGCAGTTTTGCCCAGAGTTAGTTGCACTTGGATAACCTCGGATGCATTATGCTGCACAACTAGCCTGGAGGTGTGGATATCTTTAATGAATATGGACACGCCTCCACCTTTCATGTTCTGGTCAGGTTAGATGTCCGAAAAGTGTGGTATGAGTTATATCCTGTTAATGCAGGGGGCTCTCTACAACCTTGAACCAGGTCTCATTAACTGCACAGATATCGATGTTCTCCATTTTAAAGAGTGCTTTGAGTGAGTGTATTTTGAGATTTAACTTCTAGCATTGAGTAGCATTACCTTCAGTTTTTGCTTGCCTGTTTCTATTACGGTGATGAATTTGTCATTTGAACCTTGCCTAACAAAATGCACTATAGGGGCGGCAAGACCCTTAGCCACTATCCGGAATCCCAGGGGTGACAGGTGCAGGCCATCTCCAGCAAAGCATCATGGTTTGTTGACCATGTCGTCCCAGGCAGAGAGCTACTGGATTCCCTTAGAATGACACCAGAAGCTTAGCCAATTGTTGAAGTCAATAATTTTGTCCTTGAACTGCGGTATCATTCTGGGTGATGGCAGATGCTACTCAGGGCTGGGGTCATTCCTGCCTGGGCTACAAGATCGGAGAACTCTTCCATGTCCCTTTTCATGTAGTCCAGGGAGGTATGTCTTAGGTTTTTCACACCAACATGGAAAATGACAGAGTCACATTTGTACTTGCTGTGGAGTGACCTGAGTGCGTGGGTTATGTGGCGGATTCTGACAACCAACAGGCAGCTGACGTTAACCTTATCCTTGTTTAGCCTGGTGAGTGGGACATCCGTGTGCCTGACTATAGACTCACCTATAACTAGTGTGTTGGGTATGTTGTTGTGCCTTATGGGCTGTGGTTTATTGGCAGAGTGAGTCTGTGGGCTATGTGTCATTTGGGTTGTGTTGGGGGGGTGGAGGTTGCGTGGGTTTCTCTTTGGAGGTCTCTGTTGCTTGAACAGATTATTATTGGGAGCCTCTGTGAATGTTTTTGTGTTTCTATGTGTGGATTTTGGTGGTGTAGATTTAATGGGACTATGTGATGAGTGTGGTGTGGTGCAAGTGTTTACCTTCTCCTTTTGACTGTCAAGTTCAGTCTTGGTTGGAGAGAGCTTTGCCTCCAGTTTGGCTAGATAAGTGCATCTCTCACAAGTTGTGGTGCTGGGTGGTAGGAGGAGAGGGTTGTCTGTGTACATGAGGCAATTGCTACATTGCCCCAAGATGCCCAGCTTCATCAGATAGACAGGAGAGAACACTGGGAGCCGACCCTTGGACATACCTGAATAAAAAAACTACTTTCCTCTAGACAAGTGAGGAAAGTGAGTATAAGAGCTGTTTTTCTCTAAGCAAGCAAGGAAAATAAGTACCAAAACTGTTTTCCTCTAGGTAAAGAGGACGGTTGAGTGCTGTAGTAATTAATAGCTTATTTAGTGCTAGTTCAACAAGTGCTGAGCACAAATAAGCAAATGCAAGTGCTAAAACTAAGAATCTTTACCTGGATATTGTGGTATATAGGGTACCAAATGCTTACCAGTCCCACTGATAAGCTAGAATGCTTCCCTCCAACACAAAAGGCTTTGGGGGATAAGCTAGAATGCTTCCCTGCAACAAAGAAAGGCTTTGGGGGATAAGCTAGAATGCTTCCCTGCAACAAAGAAAGGCTTGGTGGTGGGGGGGGGGGCTCAGAAGCTTACAAACAGCCCTGGATACAGCAAGTCTGCATCTGGGCTAGACTAGTTACAGGAAAGGCGGGAAACAAGTGCAAACACGGACTTTTAAATCAGAAAGTTGAAATTGATGGAAAAACTGCCCAAACAGCCAATAAACTACAATCTCTGGGCCAGAAACCACTCTTGTGCATGGCAATCCCCAGTCTGTAACACAATGATTGCATACGCTTCACATATAGGGTCGAGGGTTGTACATAAGTACATGTTGATGTACAACATCTGTTGTAAAATGGAGAATTGTACATCTTCTGGTTTGGACACACCTACAATTGCTAATAACCACAGCCACAGGGGGTATTTGTTAACCAAACACACTGGGATTACTATTAACACACACACACACACACACACACACACACACACACACACACACACACACACACACACACACACACACACACACACACACACACACACACACACTTGCCAGTACTGAGATCCATAAGTTTATTGCTTCATAGGTGTGTAGTAGGTGAATGGGCCTGAAGGCTCTACAAGGCTGCCCCAAGGGAATACACTGGCATCAGGCCACATGACAATAGTCCCCAGTGTGGCTCAGTAATATAGTCACTGGAGTGGACCCCAGGGGTGGGTATTGTATTCCCCATCCACTCATCCAGGTTTCTATTGTGAGTGGCCCATTATGTGCACTGCTTCCCATGTATGTGATCTATATTCCATAACATGTACAGTGTCTGGGTTGTGCACATGTCCCACATGCATATTCTTTGATGTGTGGAAGTATGCTTCAGGTCTCTGGGGCATGTTGTGTGGACAGATTGGTATCTTCTGATGTAACATTCCTGACCTCATTTGGTGAGACCTGGCTATGTAAGTGAGTTAGTGATTGCACCGACATTGACAGTATGATACAGGTATTCATTGGAGTTAGTGGCATCTGTCCATACAGGGCATGTGTATAAGGCATGGTATTCCCTTTGTGGGGTACATTTGCAGACTCTACAGTTGTTGCAGGCATCCAGTGGGGGGAACATGGCAAAAGGGCCACTGTACATATTGATTGGCCTACAGAGGGAATGGAACAGGGTGCCATGTCCTTTTACTTGCTGGATAACACACATTCGGTCAAGAGATGTAACACATCAAAGTACTTTCTGATGTCAGTGACACTGTCGTGGTCAACAGGCATGTAGTCCACTGCAATCACACCGTGGGTACTATCTGTGAGGCAGTATGCAGGGGAACAACCAATATAGTGGTTGTTGCCTAGCCAGGTGTGTTTGTGCATGATACATGGGTGGAGAGTGGTCGCTGAGTAATAGAAGGGTTGCCTATATTGTTCACTAATCCATACCATCACATAGTCATTGCACATGGCACTAGACATTTAGGGCTATGGATTGTCTACACCAACCTCTACAGTGTTTGACAACTGTTGGCCTTGTAATGTGGACATTGTGACATATATTAGGTCCTCAACATAATAGTTTAACAAAACCCACCCCCAATGGATCCTGTTATTATACATTCATACCAACACCCCCTACACAATACTGATGGCGACACACACACACACACACACACACACACACACACACACACACACACACACACACACACACACACATGCCAGTACTAAGTTTCAACCCCCTACCTAGCTATATATTGCTACTAGAGTGTACCGCATTTATTGCGTGCACCACAGAGCTTATATGATGGATGTTGTCCCAAGGTACTTCTAAGGTGAGGAACTTCACCGGCCCTTGTAAATACTGGCATTGGGTGATGTAGTGAGAGAGATTCCAAAAAATATTTTACCCTACACAAAAACTTATATTTGCCAATGGTGAGGTTCAAACCTCTATCTAACTATCTTTTCGGCCCATTATGTTACACATTTACCACATGCACCACTGACCATACATGGCTTAGGGCTGCCAACAGGTACTTCTATGGTGGATGATATCTACAGGACTGCTAAAGTCAGGCACTGAGATGTGTACTGGGTGTAAATGGGGCTAAAATCTTTGAGGTACAGACATACATATGTAAACAGACAAACACTTACCAGGGATGAGATTCAAACCCATGCCTATGCAGTTATTGCTACTACATTATTCCACATTTATCACATGCACCATGGAGCTTACATGTAAGAGCACTGTGCAATGGTATCTTTGCAGGTGAGTGACATCAGCAGCAGTGCTAAAGGAGGGATAAGAGAAGTGTTTTAAGTGTGAATGACCAGAAAATCAGGTCTCTACAAGGATACACACACTCTCTCAAACAAGCACTCACATTTACTAGGATCAGAATTGGAACTCCTTCCTAACTACTTTGCTACACTATAGTATTACACAGTTATCACAAGCCCCATGGAGCTTATATGTTGGAGAGCTGTCCAAAGGTATCTTTGAAGGTGAGTAACATCAGCAGCAGTGCTTAAGAAAGGGTACGGGAGATTTAGTGAGTATGAATGGCCTCAACCACATTCATCTAGAAGCACACACACACACACACACACACACACACACACACACACACACACACACACACAAAACTTTACATTTGACAGGACTGAGATTACAACTGCTACATGGATACCTATGTGTACTGTATTTTTACACAGTTACCACAAGCGCCACTGACACTATAGGGCTGAGGGCTAACCAAAGGTATTTCTACAGTGAATGACATCACCACATCATGTGATATAGGCGAATGGGATGTGTAATGGGTGAGACGGGCCTCATAATGGAATTCTCTCTGTCTCTGTCTATCTTTGTCTTCCCCATGTCTCTGTGTGTGTATTTGAAATATTATATTATGTTGGTTATATTATGTTGGCGTTAGATATGTGTGTGTATTCCTATCCAATGTGAGTGTGTGAAGTATCAATGGTGTACAATTTGGTGTGTATGCACAGACAGCTGTGAATAAATTATATCTGTAGTCCACTGCATTGTGAGACATGAGCTTCATTCTCTAAGTGTAGGAGCATGCCCAGTATGACCTTCCATATTGCATGTGTGCATCCATTCCAGAGAGGGTTGGACTCCAGTTCAGGTTTTGTGTGCTACAGCTACACCTAGCTAACTGTTTCTGCAGGATATCTGTAGATAGGTTGCCAATATAGAGACACAATGGTCTTAACATAAAGGGGATACTGTAACTATTGGTGTATGTGCTGCTTGTGTGACATGTTTGGTTGTAGCATAAATATTATGACATATGTACTGTTTTACACTGTGATGTGTCATGTCATCAGCTGCTGATATTTATCATTCTTTGCTCACAGTTATTTATGGGAAATACAAGATGAATGAAGCTGAGATCAATATTCTGAGGCATACAGACTACACATTCTGGCACACACCTGCCATTGTGGAGCGGTAGCTGCAGAGAATAGACTGATGGTTCTGTGTAAATGGTGCAGCACCTTGTTAGTGTGCTGGCTGGGGTTCCCCTCCTTGTGTTTTTCTCAACTTCATGGAATGGCCATATCCTGCTGGGGCCATACCTCTCAGCTGTACAGAAACACCCAGGTTATCCAGAGGCAGAACTCATATATCTGATCAGTTTACCTTCACATTGTGGTTTACAAGTGGTTTTGTGGCTATTCATTCATGGGTTTGCAGTTGGGAGCAGTATGGGTGGACATTAGAGTTTCCGATTTCACACACTCCATGACATCCATGCTTTTACACCCCCCCCCTCTGTTATTCTTTCCTCCACCTAACATT
This sequence comes from Protopterus annectens, assembly GCF_019279795.1. Taxonomy (NCBI): domain Eukaryota; kingdom Metazoa; phylum Chordata; order Ceratodontiformes; family Protopteridae; genus Protopterus; species Protopterus annectens. The sequence goes on along the minus strand of NC_056749.1, from coordinate 745,890,023 downwards.
ATGTAAGCAATATCTCAGATGTATCCCTATAGTTGGGCCTTTATCCCAGTAGTATTTATGGCCTGATCCACAGTCCTTGCAGGAAGACATGGGGAGGCATGCTAGTAGCATTTGTCAGCATAGCTTTGCATTTATTTTCAGTTTACTGTTATGTTTTTAGTTGGGACCCCCTGACATTTTATTTATTGGCACTATGGGTGAGGCATGGGCTTTTTCCAGAGGACTGTAGGCCATCTGAGAGTGCTGCAGCCTATCTGTTACTTCATTTCTACATGGGATTGTGGGGGGTGCACACCTGCAGACTTTAACATTTGAAATGACTGTACTGGTACTTTGGTTACTCTGTTGGCTTCTATTTCATATATTGTATTGTGACCTATCATGAGGACAGGAGGCATATCAGTAGAGTACACACGTTAGATCTTAATAGCACATATTTCAGTTTCAGACTTCTTACCCTTCAGAACTGAAATGCAACTGCCAGACCTGTTGTAGTATGTCTGTGTAGGTCTGGTGGGGGGGCTGTTCACCATTGCCATCATTTGGGGGCCTTAGTCCAGCCTTTCTTCATGGTCATCTACACCTGTCCTGCTGGGTGAGGCTGGTGGTGGGTATGTGACCCTCATTGACAGCCATGTGTGTGACCTATTGACACCCACAGTTCTTTGGGCCATCACATGTACTGCAGTGGGGGTAGTCACCTTGTGTAGTGCTGCCTAGTATGTTGATACCAGTATTTGTTATGGATTTCCTGCTGTCCCATATAGCTGTCTGCTGCTATCCCATTCAGCCACCCATGTATCCATATCATACATAAAAGTATGAAAACATACTACTCTATTCAGTAATTGATAGGAAGAGTGACTTACCTTGTTGGTGGGACAGTACTGAGTACAGGGCTGGAGGGCTGACTATGTTAGATGCACATAGTACACTCCCTGTGTATGGTAAAGCTTAGGTATTGTCATGTTTGGCATCCCTTTTACTCTATGTGTGAGTCAGAGAGAGGTATCAGTCCCTGTGTCCCTACAGTGTCAGTGTGTGTGTAATGCATTGCCTCTTTGCCAAGGCCTGAGCATACTGTGCATGCCTCCTTCTGCCTACAGGGGCAGGTTCAGGATGGTCCTCCTCCAAGTTCCTCTATGCCTGTGCTGGTCTTGGCAATGGTGGGGGTCTATGTGGCCCTGCCCTGTGCTGTTCCTGCTGCAGCTGTTTCTGCATGATCATATTGTTTGGCATGGTACATACTGTGAACATTTGTATACATGTTGCTGGAGAGTACTGCAAGGCTCCACTTGATATGTCAAGGCAGCGGAACCGTGACTTGAGCATCCCAAACATATGGTCTACAATGATCCTAGTTTGTGCGTGTGCCTCATTATTGTGTTCTTGTTCGGGTGTGTGTGCATTTCTGATGGGTGTCATCAGCCACGGTTCCGGTGCATAGCCAGCATCCCCCACTAGATGGCCATATGGGATATCCCTCCTGGCAAATGCCTGATACAGCTGTGAGTAATGCTAGATGTGGGAGTCGTAATAGCTTCCAGGGCTGCCAGTACACACATTCATGATAATGCCCTGGGCATCGCAAATGACATGGCAGTTGATGGAGGGGAAGTCCTTGCAGTTTATGTAGACCCTACCCCGCTCACCAGGTGGGGCTTTGATGTGGATGTGCATGCAGTCTATAGCACCAACTACCTCAGGGTATTCTGCTATATGGTGAACTAAATGCATACGTGTGATCAGTGCCTCATGGGTGGTGGGTAAATATATGTGCTAATTGGCATGTTGTGTCATGGCATCCAGGAACTGGTGGAGTGCCCCAGATGGTGATGCCTGTGAGACCCACAAGATATCCCCAGTTGGTCTTTGGAAGGTACCTGTGGCTAGTATTCTTAAGCCTAGACATACCTTGGTATCCACTGGGATGGGTTCCCCTCTATTAGTTCAGTGTGTAAGGCATGGCTGACACAGGTCAACACTTTGCTGTAGAATGCCCTTGTCCATCCTATAGTGCTCTGCAATCTCCAGCTCATGTAGGCCCTGGTAGGTTACCCTGGGTCTGTACACTCTTCTCCTCCTCCTCATTGTGGGTCAGTTGTCAGCATTCTCCACCTCACCACCCTTAGTCTCCTAGCACATTTTGATGGAGTAAAGCAGCAGCAGCCTCTAACATTTTTAGTTAGTTTTCCCAGTTAAAAATCCCCCATCTATGTACATCAGTTGTGTAGAGCTTGTGGAAAAAACAATCTTTAGGGTGATTGCATAGTTTATATTAGTGTGCTGGGCTACTGAATTGGCTGATTCTGATACATTTCACCTGCCAGCTATGATAGTTCTCCTTGATTGCCTTCCTACTGCTGTTTACCCTTCCCAGTTCTTCCCTATTTAAGCCCCGAGGTTCACCGCACATACCCAGAGCTCAACTGTAAACAGTGCTGCCATTTCCTCTTTTTTGTTTTTTGTTTCAAACCCAGTGTGCAGTGTGCATACCCGTTAAGGCTATGTACACACTGCTCAGGCACATCTGACACACCCCCTTCCTTAGCTGTGCTTAGCTAAGGGCAAACATGGGCCACAGAGCTCCAATGAGTTTACAGCAAACATGACACATCCCCTTATGAAGTCATTCCGCTCTTATACTTGCACTGTTGTATTGCTGCACCTACACAGTTAGGTACAAGCTGACACTTTGAGGAAAGCCGTGATTCAGTATTATTCAGTATCATGACATTTACATATCCCAGTCTGTAAGTCATTAGTTACTGCACTTGGGCCCTTTCCCCTTGACAACCAGTGCTCCTTGGTATTGTTTACATTCTGTATGCTATTGACTACAATAGCAAAATACAAAATTATCTTAAAATTGACTTTTCTCATCTTTTTTTTTTTTTTTTTTTTTCGGCATGATCCCGGTTGTGTGGCACTGCCTTAAGCTTAAACGGCCATGATCATCCAAAAAAAGTTTCATTTTTTAAAAAAATAAACTATTATTAATGCCAATGGCCTTATATTTGGCCATTGGCATGTGTGTTTGACTGTAATACATGCTTTCCATGAGCTGTCCTGCCACCGTTTGGTCAGATGCAGAAATGCATTCGGTTACTAACTGAATAAATTTCTGCTCTGACACTGTTCCTGCACGGAGTCCGTCCAGCTTCATTGATCAGAAAATCACCTCACTTGCATGTTTTTACCAGCAAATGAGGTGATTTGCATCCTGCATGGCTTTCCATGCAGGAACAGTGTAGGGCCGCTCATGCATGTGAAAACGGCACTTTCCTGGATCGCTCGGTGGCCATTTTCCATGCAGAAGCTCCTATACTGTTCCTGCATGGAAACCAGTCATTCATAAATCCCAGGGTTTATGGCTGGGCTATACAAATGTTATCATTCAGTTTCAGTGCAGCGACAGACACAATGTCTGTGCTGAGAAGTTTTCTGTATTGTCTTAGGTTCATAGGTTCATAGGTAGGTACTAGGCTATCGGCCCAAGGGCCTATGTAAGCCTAGCCAACAAGGTTCCCTGGCTTACATCACCCAAGAAAGTTATTTTCCTGTGCCACTGTCAAACAGACACACAGAAATGATCTGCAGGGTGTATTTCCTATTTCCCATCCACTCATCAAGATTTTTCTTGAAGAGTGCTAATGAAGAACTTTGCTTGACAAAGATGGGTAGCCTGTTCCAGAGTATGGTAAGTCATTGGGACAGGAATCTATCCCTCCAGCATGTTCTGTTTATTGTGGTAACAAGGTTTAGGTCCCTAGAGCGTGTAGCTCAGAGGGATTGGGATTTCTTCAGGTGTAGCATGTCCAACAGCTCTGGGTTTGACATAGCTTTATATGTTAGGCAGAGATCACCTTGGAGTTGGCGATATGCTACGGAGTAAAGCTGGAGTTTTTCGAGGCGGTCAGTGTAGGGCATTTGTTTGTGGCCAGTAATCCTCTTTGTGAGGTACTTCTGTGGCCTTTCCAGCTGCTGCAGATGTCTTGTGACATACATTCCAAAAGGGGCGTTGTACTCTATAATGGGTCTAATGGGTGTTGAGTAGAGGGGAACAATTACCTCTTTTTTCCTGGATGAGAACCCTTTTATGATGAGGTGTGCCACGTAGAAGGACTTCCTGACTACAGTGGTGATGTGGCTATCAAAGGAGAGACTACTGTCCTCCTGGGTCCGAAGGTCTCTTATCACAAATTCAGTGTTAAGTAGATTGCTGCCTATGTGGTAGTTCATGGGTACAGAGTTTTTACCAAACGGGATGACACTGCACTTTTTGGCATTGAGCTTGAGGCCATGGCTCTGACACCAGGCATCTGTCTCAGCGAGGCCCTTCTGTAGGATGTCCACATCATTTGGGGACTTGACTATGGCTCCTAGTTTGCAGTCATCTGCGAACTTCATTAGCCAGAGGCCTTCTGTGTTAGCGTGTTCTTCCAGAGAAGTAGATACAAAACAGGAGAGGTCCCAGGATGGAACCCTGTGGTACTCCACTTGTCACTGCTTTGAGGTCAGATTTGGAGTCTGCAACTTTTACAGTGTGGGTTCTATCAGTGAGCCAGTTGGAAACCCATCTTGTGATGTAAGGATTTATACCTAGTTTAGTGAGTTTAGCTATAATTCCAGAATGGGGGATGGTGTCGAAAGCCTTGGCGAGGTCAAGACAGGCTGTGTGAACAACCTTACCCTCATCTATGGCTTTGGTGACTGCCTCAGAGAAGTAGATCAGGTTCAGGAGGCATGATCTGCCTTTCACTAACCTGAATTGGGTGGGATCCAGAGTTTGGAGGTTACCAATGTCTTTGTTTATGAGTTCCAAGATGATACGTTCCATGGCCTTGCAGACCAGGCTCGTCAGGCTAATAGGTCGATAGTTCCTGGGATCAGTGGTGGCTCCCCCTTTGTGGAGTGGGATAACTGTTGCTGTGCACCATTCAGTGGGCACAAAGCCTGTTATAAGGCTATTATTGAACATGGTACTTAAGTGGGGAGCCAGTTCATTCTGAAGTTCATGTAAAATGCAGCCTGGGATGTTGTCCGGTCCCATGGATGCTGTGTTTTTGGCTTTAGAGAGTGCAGCTTTTACCTGCATAGTTGTGATTACAGGGACTTTGCATTCTTCCTGTATAGATATGGGCCCTTTAGGGGGTGGGGGTGGGGGTAAAGTCAGCACTGATCCTATCTGCCAGGATGTTGGCAATATCAGTTGGTTCTGTAATTTTCATGCGGTTGTGCTGTAACTCAGAGCAGATCTGGGTGTTGCCATTGAGATTCTTGACATAGCTATAGAATGTGTTGTGGTTGTCCACAGAATTAGTGATGATTTTGTTTTCATAGCTAGCTTTGGAGGATCTTATAAGGGATCTCACCTTCTTACTGAGGCTGACCAGGGAGCTCCTCCACTCATGAGATTTTTGCTCTCTTTTGCAACAGTTTCTTCCTTCTGTTGTACAGTTTGTTTATGGCAGGGGACCACCAGATTGGCTTCCTTTTTTTGGAGGATAGCGACTTGGTTCTGTTTGGGATATCATGATCCATGCACTCGTGTAAGTGCTTATAGAGTGCATTTGTGTAAGATTCAGCAGTTGTAACTGTATAGTCCATCTGTATGGGTGTCATGAAGTTCACCACTTCTGTCTTAAGAAGCATTTAGTTGGCTTTGGAGAAATGTTTTACCGTGGTTTCCTTAATGAGGGTGAGGGCAAGATCTGGATATCAAGGGTGATTAGCTAATGGTCAGATCGGACCAACGAGGAGCTGACTTCAGGTGTGGAACACCGGTCACTCATGTTGGTAATGACTAGGTCTAGGATATTATTGCCCTTGGTGGGGGTGTCGATAAGTTGATCCATGGCATTGGAGTTTATGAATTCCAGAAAGCGTTGAGCTAAGGAGTTGGTACACGAGTAGTTTTCCCAGTTAATGGTGGGATATTTGAAATCACCCATTATTAGGGTGTTTGTTTGAACCCTAATATTTTCCAGTACATCAAGAAAAGGGGAGTGAGAATCCTGGGGCATGGTGGGGGATCTGTAGCAAGCTACAATCTGGATTGCAGTTTTGCCCAGAGTTAGTTGCACTTGGATAACCTCGGATGCATTATGCTGAGCATCAAGCCTGGAGGTGTGGATATCCTTAATGAATATGGACACACCTCCGCCTTTGGTGTTTTGGTCCAGGTTACATGGCCGAAAAGTGTGGTATGAATTATAGCCTGGTAGTGCAGGGGTGCTCTCTGGAGCCTTGAACCAGGTCTCAGTCACTGCACAGATAACAATGTTCTCCATTTTAAGGTGTGCCTCGAGTGAGTTCATTTTGAGATTTGGACTTCTAACATTGCTAAAAGTGTTTTATTTTATGACTTCCAGGATATGCAAAGATCTGAGGAAAAGCCCCTGCATATGTATTTTCACAGGTAGATGCTAAATACTGATAGCATTCAGCAGTGGGGTTTTTACCTGGGATAGAGTAAGATGACAAGAAATGATGTCATTCTCAAGCTATCCCAGCAGTAATGTTTGAGATATTAATTTAAGAACTCTATGAGAAAGACTCTACATTCTGTATTCTGTCTTTGACCTGACAACATCACCTAGAGGATCTATTCACCCCATCTGCCTTGCTGCTCCAATTAAGTAAGTGTACTAGGGTATAATATAATTTTCTTAGATACAGTCAGGAATATGGCAAAGCATAACTTAGATGTTTTTCTTTCTTTATTTGAGACTGTCCTACAATGTTGTTTTAAATATTTCCTGTGATTTTGAACTCTGCTGTCACTGTAAATATATACTGAATATTTTCTTGTTCTTTTAATACTTATTATTAAATATGATTTAACCTTTCATTGAGGCTGGTCTGTCTAGACATCCTTAAGCTCTGAGAGTACTTGCATATTTATTTGATGACACTGTGTAGGCCACTCCTAATAACCTTGCTTTTGGTCAAACTACGATTTGTATTGATATTAACATTACACAGTAAGATTGGACACCCTTTGTTAAGGGCTTTAAAGTAGCTGATAAGGGGTTCTGATGGCAGTGACAACTACCTTATAGGGCATAGCTAGTAAACCTGTGCCAGCCTTTCTCAGGTGTGTGTGTGTGTGTGTGTGTGTGTGTGTGTGTGTGTGTGTGTGTGTGTGTATGTGTGTGTATAACAAATCATCAGGAGTGTGTGTGTCAGCTACTTGGGCAGGGACACAAAGCACTGGTTGGATAGAGAGAGAGTGTTGGAGGACTTGGCTTGGAGCCCTGGCCAAGGACTCAACTCTGTAGCTGTGCCAGTTGGGAGTCTTACAGGGGATCTAGAGAAAGAAGGAGAAACCAGCCCAAGACTGACTGTGGTCTCAGTGGCTCTTAAGGAAAATTGCATTTGATGCAGACAGCTGTATCTGGAAATAGTGTGTAAGCCTGTCATCCTCCCAATGTATGTTCCCCACTGGTGCTAGTGATGAGGATTGAGACTCCTTGATTACTAGTCCAGTGGTGGGGCATCGCACAGGTCATGAAACGTATGCTCCCAGTGCATGTCAGCAAAGTTAAATCACCAAACAGTTACAGCAGAAGACACCCCTCAAAGTAATGCCAAGTGCCAGATTAACCTTCTAATTTCACAAATTGGTTTCTTCTCTGTTTGGCACTAGCACTGTTGCTCTCCACTTAACATTGCACAAACGCAGTTGACATCATTGCTCAGGTTTGTGCACTACCAGTAAATGTGACAGGAACTGGAAGGAAATCATTATTTGCTATTGCACTGCTTTGGGATTAGACATGTCTGCTGTTAGAGGGGAAGGTGCCCAATTTAGGGCAAAGATGTGTGGTGCTCAGGAGTCCAGAGTCATTACTGGACTCCTGATAAAGGTCTACCACCAAAGGCTTCTGCTGGGAGACTATTCTAGCTCCCAGTACAAGTCTAAGGCTTGGAATAGTCTAGCCATGGCTGTATCCAGTGTGACTGGCATCCCGCACATTGGAGAACAGTGTAAGCACCACTTCAATGACCTAAAAACATAGAAGAGGGATACAATCAACCAGTGGTTGCATGAATTTGATCTAACAACATCCCTCAGTTGTATAAATATGCTAATAAAGAGAATTTATAATACATCGAAAGCTAAATATAGGCAAGACTCATACATAATGCTCTTCTGTTATTTTCTTAACTTTTAACAGCTAATTCTGCAATAGCTGTGAATAGGCAAGCCCATGCTAGCTTATTGTCTATAGAGATTGTGGGTAACAAGTAGTATGTATGCAGCACAAGAGAAGTGTTATTGTAGCTTTAAAATTTAAAGAAAAATATTTTTCTTTGTTATACAGTAATACCAAAGTAAGCATGCATATCCTAACTTTAAAAGCAAATGTGCATGTATCAGTCTGTAGCACAAACCAAATGTAGGAGTTTTACGTTTAAGACTGTACTTATAGGTTGTGTGCTCAGATACCATGAGTAACAACTATACAACAGTGCAATTTTTTAATAATATTATATAAATTAAATTCTACACATGTGGTATAAATACCCTGCTGTTAACTGTAATCTATATAATTCGACCAAGCATATATGCAATATCTGCACATTTCAAGAATTACGTTGAGCAATCCATAGTTATAGTTTGCGGCTGATAGGAAGTATACATAAATTTAAAACTCCAGATAAAATAGTTGTATTATTGTGATAATGCATTGAATGTCACATATGATGGTACTAATTTTAACTCTTTTTTCTCTCACCTGAATCCTTATCTCTTTTTTTTGTTTTCTGTTTTGTGTCATCAAAATGGCTCCATGTCATCCATCTGTAACAAATCACTAAATGCTTCACACCACAGGGAGGTAGGCCAACCCCAGTGGCTCTCAGCCTGCCCCTGCTCCACCGACTCTGACACCGAGCACATCTGGGACCCAACCTGGCAGTACTGCCTCTGCTGCCCCTGCACTACCCACCCCCTCAGGTAGCACTCCCCTGGCAGCTGGTGCTCTGATACCCTCCAGGAGTACTGGCAAAAGTGGGGATTTCATCAACTGCTAGGAGATGCATAGGGCCATAGACCTCACCATTGGTGTATGCCTACAAGAGATGGAGAGGCTGCTCTCCCCCATTGTCCATAGGAGGAGGAGAAGACATCAAGCACTCCAGCGACCACTGAAGTAAGGGGACGGTGATGACAGCCCTGTGGGTGAGGACTATATTCTCACTGTCCCCATGTTTGATGGACATGGGATTGCATTATCTGCTCCCTCACCCCAGTCATGGTGTTTTCCAACTTTTTGTGTCACTCACCATCCCTGTGTCTTGCCTTTTTTTGTTATGTTTGCATTTGCTTCCTCACCGACCAACTTACCTGACCCGGATATATTAATGTCCCTTACCCAGCACTCCTCCCCTACTGAAGTTAAAATATGGGCGCCTGTCCCACAAAAAATATCATCCCATACATAGCTGTCCACTTTGCACATATGATTTATTGGGTTCCCATTCACATTGCCGAAAGTACAGTTCTCCAAATTCCATTTTGCCTAGACCATAACTCCAAAGTTACACTTCTCCAAAATGGCACTTTGCGATCGCACTGCAGTATGTATGAACAAATATACTGCTGTCACTGTAGTGTGATCTTGGAGTTAGTATATCTAATTAGCAGGGGGTGCAGGGGGCTTCCCCCCTGCAAAATTTAGAGAAAATTAGTTAATGTAGTTTATCTCTTTTCCGTTTTGGCAAAGTGCCATTTTGGAGTAGTGTAAATTCGGAGTTATGGTCTCTGTAAAGTGTAGTTCAGAGAGCTGCACTTTCAGCAAAGTGAATGTGATCTGTTTTCTTGACACATTTTATTTGGTCCAGTTGGCTATACAACATGATAGTGCTGTTGCACCCCTCTTTGTGGAGGTAGCAGTCCAAATTCAGCAAATATTCTGTACATAGTTTCATTATACACCGCTGAACAAATAGTTAGCTATGGTTCTTTGCTACCTCCATCCTGCACATATATATTGCTTTCCCTTTGTTTTTCCCCTTGCTTGACACCCATTTTACCACTTTCCTATCCACCCCATTTTAACACCTATAATCCGGTCAAAATATAGACTCCCCTGCTAATTACAGCATTGACAACACTCCCCCTCTGCTCAAACCCAGTGGAGCAAGACCTGGGAACATACCTAGATATTAATCTGAACTTCAACCATGAGTGTCCACAGTGGTAAATAACAAAAATAAAGTAATGGAGCCCTTAACCTTTTGGCCTCTATGTTTATGCAGGGTTTGGCACTGAGCACCAATGCCAAGTGATGGTGAACAGCTCTTCTGCGGTGTGGCTACCTCTGCACAATGCTGCTTAAACATGCTGTGCTACATCAACACACTGTAACTCACTGTGAATATAGTATAAATAATAATTTTATTGCATTATCACTACTATTTAAAAGTATTACATACACCTGGATTTGAATGCTGTATTATCTAGGCTCAAAAAGAAATGTGTTAATGCATTTGCATCTGCTGCCACAGAGTCAGCTAAGCATCAGGTGTGTTTCATACCCTCAATACTGACAACTAACAGAAATTTAGCAATGGGGCTCATCTCTGCACACTGATTAACTATGCACAAACAGGGAAAGCAGTAGAAGTGTCTATCTCACATGCGCAAACACTTTGCCAACCATCACACAAACCTGCTTTTCAGAAGTGCACTATGCAAAGTGGACAATAGCATGCATTACATCTGTTTGCTGTCCATTTAGTGTTCATGACATGAAACTGCATGTGGAATTGCAATCAAAATGAAGGCACTATCTAAAAAAGACACATATTTACAATGGAGCCATCTGTTACTCCCCCCCCCCCCCATGCACTACAATCTTGGTCTCTCAGTACTTCAGAAGTATATCAACTACACTACATAAAAAAATAACAAATGTTGTCTTCTATACCATACAGATCTTTAGAATGACAATACATGTTCAGATTTTCTAGTAGTTGCAGTAATGTAAACTGTCAAAGTATAACTGCACATTGGAAACACAACCATGAAATACTACACATCGCACACTCATCAATTTGGTAATATGCAGAACTTTAATATCTTGACAGTTGGACATGGCTAGCAAGCCATGTCATACAGGCCTCTCAATATCTTCTCTCCATCATACACTGCTGATTTCATCCACTATAGGTTGTCCTGCAGCCTTCTATAAGTTAGACTTGTGCCATGGTGTTTGCATAAAACACTGAGTTCTCTAGTCTGTGTACTTAGGGGTTCTGTTCTCACTGCAGTCAGCTTGGAGGTGTGTGTGTGTCTATCTATTCAGAAAAGCATAAGTGTATATCCTGCACTTATCACACCAATCCCATGGAGTGCCAATATTTTGACATTTACACATGCCTACAAATCCATTTCATGCAATTTTCCCAACATCTTCTCTCCAACATCTGCTGCTGATGTCATCCACTATAAGTTGTCCTGCAGCCTGTAAAGGTCAGATGTGTACCTTGGCGTTTTTGTAAGATACAAAATTCTCTAGTCAGTGTACTTAGGTAGGGGTTCTGTTCTTACTGCAGTCAGCTGGGGTGGGTTTATGTGTTTGTGCACTTGCTTGACATTAGAGAGACCATTTTACACCAGTATGTGGGACACTGCTATAACCATCTTCTCCTCACCAGACACCTACTGATTTCATCATCTATAAAGTGTTGTCTGACACTGTTCAAGTCAGACTTATGCTGTGAAGCTTGCTTTAAAAACAGAGGTGTGTGTGTGTGTGTGTGTGTGTGTGTGTGTGTGTGTGTGCGTGCGTGTGTGTGTGTGTGTGTGTGTGTGTGTGTGTGTGTGTGTGTGTGTGTGTGTGTGTACTTTTGTTGACAATAGAGAGAGCATTTTACACCAGCATGTGGAACACTGCTACTACCATCTACCTTTCACTTGACTGCTGATGTCATCAGCTATAGCTGATTTGCGAATGTGCAGTACTTCCATCAGGGCAG
>NC_056749.1:745838032-745873032 GCF_019279795.1 Protopterus annectens | reverse complement strand
CACATTAACATGTCAGAGCTTTAATTCGCTCTATTAACTACCAGATTACCATAGATGTACTACTCAAAATCTAACATTTCCTGGTACAGATTGTACACCATTGTTCTCCATTACAATAATTATTTCCCTGTTTCTTTTTATTTCTTTTTGCAAACATAAATGAAGACCTAATGGCTAGACTCACTGACAAAATGGAGAAACTAAATAAAAATAGTGAGTGCAATCCAGTTCTAGAACATCAATAAATAAATGACTGCTAAGTCACTTCTCACCTGACATGAGTCAACATTTGCAAGGTGAAGTGTGTTATCACAGCAAGCTTTTTTTGAGTTGCAGTTTAAGAAATGGTAGGCACTTTATCGCTGCATGCTACAGATGGCACACTTTTTTTTAAATTTAAATCTAAATTTGATTTTCGTCTTTGTGTGCACATTTTTTTATTGATGGTACATCTGAGTTGCTACAGTTCATATCTTTCGGTTACACACATTTTATCATACAAAATATTTAAAGATATTTCCAGGAACATGTGTCAGACTGCTTCTGTTCTTATGTTTTTTTTTTTTTTTTTCAGCAGATTTAATGTAGGGAGTCATGAAGGTGTGTTTGAAACAATGAATGAGGGGGTTAGGAATAACTGCAAAGGTGATAGATTACTCTCTGATACAGTAAAAAGAAGTATCAATATGGGATTACAAAACGTAGTCTGGAGTCTCAGAAGAACCAAATACTCACGGTAAATTAGTTTTCTTAGCCAGAAGTCAAATTAATTACAGTGATTATTTACTCTTCAGTTAATTAAATGTCCTCATTCTTTTTGTTTAAAATTTTATAACTGGCCTACTTCAAGTTATGCATCATGGTGGCATTATCTTTACCAAACACCTAAATATATAAAATAATCCCCCTCACCCACATGCAAACAATCCTTTAGTTATGTGCTTTACCTTTAAGCCACAGGTCATTGCAGTTTACAATTTAGAACAACTGCTGAGCAGCCTATAAACCTATGTTTTAGTGCAAAACCCATACATATATTTGTAATATCATCCTCCTAAGATATGAAACATGACCTTAATGTATCACATCATTGCACCACAGTAACAGTAATACATTTAGAAAAACACACTACACTTAAAAACTCTTCAGTGCCATCAGTTCTGGTCATAGGCGACAGCAAGTGAGACACACAGATGTCCCCCTCACCGGGCTAGACAAGAAGAAGGTCACGGTCAGCTGCCTGTCAGGTGCCAGGATCTATCAAATCATCCATGCACTAAAGTGGATATGCAGCAGTCCCATCAAGATGGGGTCTGTGATCACCTTGTATGTCAGACAGAGGTCACCTCTGAGGAGTCTGTATGAAAATGAGTAGAGGGATAGGGATTTTAGCCTATCTGTGTATGGCAGATGTTTGAGACCCTGGATTCTCCTGGTGAGGAACCTCTGTGGTCTCTCCAGCTGCTGGATGTGCATTGCGAGGTACATGCCAAAAGAGGCATTATACTCAATAATAAGCCTTATAAAGGAAGAATACAGGGATGCTATGACCTCCTTGTCCCTGGATGAGATACCTTTACTTATGAGGTGGGCCATGTAGAAGGCTTTCCATACAATGGAAGCAACATGGTTGTCAAAAGTCAAGTTGCTATCAATCTGGTTGGCCAAATCAATCGCAACTGATTGTGTGCTTAGGACATTGTTATTAATGTGATAATTTGTGGGGACATTACTCCACAAAGGGGATGATGATGCATTTTTTGGTATTCAGCTTGAGGCCATGTTTCTGGCACCAGTCATTTGTCTGAGTGGAACCCTCTTGGAGGATGTCCACATCACTAAGGGAAATGATGACAGCACCTAGCTTGCAGTCATCTGCATACTTGGTCAGCCATAGCCCACTGGTTTTGGCCTGCACCTCAGAAAAGAATATCCCAAATAACAGTAGCCCCAAGACCGAACCCTGAGGTACGCCACTTGTTACGAGTCAACTGCTTGAGGTGGCTTCCCATATTTTGACTACATGTGTTTTATCAGTGAGCCAGTTTGCTACCCATCTGGTAACATATGGATTGATGCCTAATTAATAGAGTTTCTCTAGTATGCCCAAGTGGGGAATAGTGTCAAAGGTTTCAGCCAGCTCAAGGTAGGCAGTGTGTACCATCTTCCCCTCATCCATAGCTTTGGTGACTGTCTCAAAGAAGTCAACCAAATTTACCAGACATGACCTCCCACTGACAAAGCCAAACTGTGTGGGATCAAGTGTTTGGAGGTTGTCAATGTCCTTGCTAATGAGGTCCATGATAATCCATTCCATGGCCTTACAGATCAGGCTAGATAGGCCTATAATTTCCTGGATCAGTGGATGCTCGACCTTTGTGTAAAGGGATAACAGTGGCTATCCTCTACTCAGCTGAGATGAAGCCAGTACTCAGGCTTTGGTTAAATAGGGTGCTGCAAGTTCCTGCCTGAGTTCACGTAGGATGTAGCCTGGAATGTTATAGGGTCGCATGGATGCTGTACTTTTTGCCTTTGAGAGAGCAGTGATGACCTATTCCCTAGATATAAGGGGAAGGGGGCAGGTAATAGTGATGTCCTGACTTACTGATGGGGGGACAGAGAGGTAAAGTTTTGCTGAATCTGCCAGCTTGAAAGATTGCTATATCTATGGCATTAGCATATGTGGTGTCCTTGATCACCAGTTCTGAACAGATCTGGGTGCTTCCTTTGAGGTTGTGGACATATGTAAAGAAGGCCTTATGATTGTCTAGTAGATGTGGTCAATTTGTACTAGAAGTGTGCTTTGGAGGATTTGACTAGTGCTCTTATTTGCTTGTTCAGGCTAAGAAGAAATTGCTTCCAACTGGTCATCTGCTCCTTCTTGGTCTTGGAAAGCAATTTTTTCCTTTTGTTGTAGAGATTATTTATTGCAGATGTCCTTGTGGAGGATGATTTAATCCTGTTTGGTATTCCTGATTCCATGCATCTATATAAATGCTCATATAGTGCTTCAATGTAGTTTTGGATATTGGTGTCAGTTCCTACAGAGGGGGAGGAGGCTGTGAAGCTGGATTTACCATCCCTCAGGAGGCTGTAATCAGCTCTGGAGAAGTTTTTATGTCTGATCCTAGCTCGAGGCGGGTTGGGAGAGATGGTGACTTTCAAAGTGACCGCTTTATGGTTGGATCTTACCAGGGAGGATGATACTATAGGGGTGCTGCAGTGGTTACTCATGTTGGTTAATACCAAGTCCAAGATATTATCACCTCTTGTGGGGGTATCAACTAGCTGTTCTAAGGCATTTGCAGTGACAAAATCAAGAAATCTCTGGGCATTTGTGTTTTGGCATGAGTAGTTCTTCCAATCTATGTTTGGGAAGTTAAAGTCACCCATGATCAGGGTAAGGGGTTGGAACTTGATAGAGTTGAGCAGGTCCAAATTGGCAGATTGGACATCTTGAGTTAGATTTGGGGGCTGGTAGCTAGCTATGATTTGAATAGGGGTCTTGCCAATGGTTAACTACACCTGAAGTGTCTCCTGTGGGTCATACTGTTTGACCAGCCTGGAGGTGTGTATGTCTTTAATGTAGATTGAAACTCCACCTCCTTTGGCTTTACTGCCCATATTTTTGCGTCTGAATGTACAATGGGATGAATAACCAGGTAAGGCCGGGGTGCTCCCTGCAGCTTTGAACCAGGTTTCTGTGACTGCACAGATGTCAGCATTTTCCAGGGTTAGGAATGTTTGCAATGATGCTTCCAAAAATGAGCTTAACACAGCATACACAAGAATAAGATCTTTCTTTAATGACATGTTTATTAAAGCCAAGATTGACATAGAACTGTTAAATTCAATTTTTTAAGTATGCCAGCTCCCAGGATCCTAATTTTGTTTGGGATCCCAAATGTCCACAAGAATGTTAGTGATCCACCTAAGAAACCCCTAGTGGATGTCAGGAATAGCATTACTTATCCCTGTGCTAATGTAGTTGATCAGATTCTAAAAATGGACATCTCCCAGGAGAGTCAAATAAATAAGGACTCATGGCTGTTTCTTTCTAACATCAATGATTTAAAATTTGAAAAAGATCTTAACTTTTTGTAGTGGATGTCAAGGATTTGTACTCGTCGATACCTCATTTGGAAGTTATTGAATGGGTCAGTTTTATATTACGTAGTAAAGGAGCACCTGTGGCAGACATTTCCCTAATAGAAGAACTGTTGGACATCATTCCGTCTTTCAATTTCATCACCTTTAACAACAAATATTACTTACAAAAAATTGGCATAGCTATGGGCTCCCCTTGTGGGGCCAGCTGCACCAATCTTGTGATGGCATATTGGGAGCAGGAATTCATTAGAAAGAATCAATGCATTTCTAGCCAGATCCACATTATACATTACTTAGATGATATCTTTATGATTTTCAAAAGTGGTGAGAGGAAGGCAAGTGAACTGATCTCTTACTTTAACTCTACAACACAATTCTTGACATTCAGATATACTTTTAACACTGACAGAATTGTGTACCTAGATGTCAACCTGAGTAAAGACAAAGTTAATGAGTGCTATATAGCAAGAATCTTTAGAAAGGAGACGTAGTCTAATGCATTTTTAAATTTCAGTAGCTGCCACCCCATACCAAAAAACATCCGTGGTTAAGGGCCAGCTGGTCAGGGCAGCTCGCGTGGTCTCCAATGACTATGACTTTTTGGTAGAATGTAATAAACTTAGGGAGATGTTTTCTAAGAGGGATACCTGGACTTGATGGTAGGTAAATTATTAATGGAAGTCCAGGAGAAGAGATCATCTGGTTTCTACAAACCAATTTTGGGATGTAAGGGTAGACTTGACCCCATGATGAATACTCATGACATGGAAGGTCAGGATATGGGTACTCTTGGTCGATCCAGCCTGATTATCCTGAATACTATTAACAGCCACAAAATTCTCAGCATTATCCATCAAAACTGGGAATTAGTAATGATGCGGCAATTAGACAGAAACTTCAAGGACCACCTCATGTAGTCTTTAAACGAGGACAGAACTTAAAGAGCCTCTTGGAACAGAATACTTCCATTAGTCCCAGCAGGAAAGGAATGCTTAAATGCTATATGTGTCATTATTGTCAATACATGGACATTGGACAGACTTTAACTATTAGGGGGGCAAAAATGTAGTACTAGATACAAATTAGATTGCCAATCTAAATCTGTAGTATATGTTGCTCAATGTCAACTATGCCCCGCGTTTTATATCGGTAAAACTGATAGAAGACTCAGGGAGCGGGTTTACCAACATCTGTACCAGATTAGAAGGCTAAAGCAGGAGAGTGCCTTGGCTAGACACATAAGTGACTTTCCTGACCATAAATTTAAATTCAGAGCAATTGACTCTATGGTGCCTGAAGGTTGTGGGGGGAGGGCAGATTCACTTTTCCTGGAGAGACTTGAATTATTCTGGCAACTATGTACTAGTGCCAGTCATTTTCCAGGGCTTAAGGAAGTATATTCCAGTTTTAGTATTTTAAAACTAAAAAGCTTAATGAGATAGCGACTTATAATATATAATTTCCTGATGGTCTTGTGTAGTGAATGGATTATAGTATTTCATAAGCAGGCATGTTGCAGTGAAGGTTTTCATTTTCATTTTTATTTCTGTTTTTTGTAGTGATTTTATTGCCTGTACTTTATCACACTTAAGGTTATCGTATGTGAAGTGAATCATCAGGGATTTAGGCTGATGTATAATATGCTGTTGTATCTATTTTAGAGTTTGTTGCGTGTACAAATTATATAATATATATTTTGTTGTGCATACATATTTCAACAATTTGTACAACTTTGTAAAAGTCTGTACTTTTTAGAAAAAAAGTTTAACATTATCTTGTATAGGGGATTCTTGAATGTGTTTATATTAATGAATATTAATTAGTGAACCTTAATTGATCTAGTTTATTGTTAATAAGATATTTTAGTGTATTGGTGGTTGTGGGCACATGACTTCTTACTTTTGATTATTTAATGGGTATTGACTTGAATTGTTTTTATCTGAAAAAGTCCCACAATTACGTGGGATGAAAAGCGCTTAATTAAACAGTCGAATTTCATTTCTTTTTGCATGACGTCTGGAGTCCTTTCTGCAGTGCATTTTGCTGTAATGCTTGCAATGAGTGCAGTTTCATGTTTAGACTCCTAGTGTTTAGCAGCATGACCTTTAATTTGTGTTTTGTTGAAATGTTTATGTTGGTTGTTTTAACCTCATCACTTTTCCTAAAAAAGGCACTATAGGGGAGGCAAAAGCCTTTGCTAGAAGCCTGAAGCCCAGGTGAGACAGATGCAGGCCATCTCTGGCAAAGCATTGTGGTCTGTCGATCATATATTCCCAGGCTGTCATGTACTGGATCCCCCTGGAATGACACCACAAACTAATCCAATTGTTAAGTCAATTATTTTCTGTTTGTATTGAGGCATCATTCTGGGTGACGGCAGAATACTGCTTAAGGCTAGGGGTATAACTGTCTGGGACACATAATTAGTGAGCTCAATCATGTCTCTCTTTATATAGTCCAGAGAGGTACGTCTAAAGTCATTCACACCAACACAGACTATGACAGAGTCATAACAGTACCTGTTGTTGAGAGACTTGAGTGTGTGGCGGATTCTGGTGCCTGACAGACAACTAACAGTGACTTTATCCTTATCCAGCCTGGTGAGAGGCGCATCTGTGTCTCCCAAGGGAGTCTCCTATGACTAATATGCTGGGTTTATGGCAAAGACTTAGTGGCTGTGAGGCACAGGTGTGTGGATTGTGCATAGTATGCAGTGTGGAGGGCTGTGGAGATTGCTTGTGTTTTTGTCTTGGAGGTCTCCTTTGTTTGGGTATATTTACGTGGAGGACCTCCGCATATGTAGGTGTGTGTTGTATAGGTCTGGGTGGTATTTGAGGTGTGGTGATTGTGTTGACAACCTTTTCAGTACCAGATATACTGTCTGGAGGGGGAGAGAGCTTGGACTCTAGGTTCCTAATGTAATTGCATCTCTCAAAGATTGTGTTCCTAGGTGATAGTAGTAAATGGTTGTCCATGCGCATGAGGCAGTTGCTATACTGTCTCAAGATGCCCATATCAAACAGACTGGCAGGAGAAGCTATAGGAACTTGGCCATCCATATTTGTCAGAATCTGAGGGAGAAAGGCTAGGGAGAGTTAAGGGGCGGGCCTAAAGCCCAAGTGCTTAAACCAAAACTAAGAGCTTAGAATAACACTTAACAATTTAGACAGGCTATAAACAAGCAATAATAAATGCAACAGAAAAGATGCAGTTGGACACTTTAGAGAACATGCAACAAGTAGCAGGGAAAAGCAAAGCAAGATGAAGTAACAGAACAGTAGGAAGAAACACAAATTAGAAAAATATAAGTAGCTGAATAAAGACTCTCTCTCTCTCTTTCTCTCTCTCTCTCTCTTTTTTATTTATAAAGTAAAAAAGGAGTGAGTAGGAACAGAAGATAATTCAAGGTTAAGGGACTAAGGGGTTTGGCATTCCCAAATGATCTCTGTGTTAGGTAGAATGAGCTAAAGAGATGGGACTGGGTGGAGTGTCCCAGATCAAATTTACAGTAGGGACAGGCAACTACAAAAGCCACCAACTTTAAGAACACAACAGCAATAGGATGGGGAGGGGGTCAGCACAGATCAGAAAACAAAATTCTGCCAGCAAATATATAAATAATTCAGTCAAGCAAAAATAAAGATAGTGCAGAACTCTGAACAGTTAAAGTGCCAAAAATATACTTATCAGCTCTATATTTCCAGATTGTTTGAGAAGCACTCTCAGTCAGAACACAGGGAGATTCTAGCAATGATATCAGCAGAAGAAGAATACCCTCCACAGCTATAACAAGCAAATCAGATAATTTGTACAGTCCTCTAAAGCTAGTTATGAAAATAAATTAGCAGTCCTAGCTAAGGATAATCATAAGGCTTTCTTTAGTTACGTCCGAAATCTTAAAAGGAGCACCCAGCTATGTGGCAAACTTATAGTAGATAGTACCTGCCATACTGAACCTGAGGAAATTGCCAACCTGCTAGCTGACAGATTTGGTGCAAACTTCACTCCCCTGTCCCCAGCAGCCATACCCCAAATCATACCTGACATCAGTCATCTACCCAGTATCTCAAAGACCAGGTCATATTCACGATCTCCAAGGTCAAAAACATGGCCTCTGTGGGAGCAGGTAATGTCCCAGGCTGCTTACTAAACAATCTAAAACAAGACCTAGAGGAACCACTTAGCATCTATAACCTCAGCCTGAGCACTGGCTTTGCTCCAGCAGAGTGGAGAACAGCAACAGTAATCCCATTGCACAAATGGAGTCCATCAACTGAGTCTGGGAACTATAGAACCATAAGCCTAACCAGCCTTATCTGCGAGGCCATAGGAAGAATCACCATGGACCTTTTCAACAAGGACTGCCCTTCAGACTCTTCACCTGACCCAGTTTGGCTTCATTAAGGATAGATCCTGCTTATTGAACCTGGTGGACTTTTTTGAGAATGTCACCAAAACCCTGGTGAAGGCAGAACAGTCCATAATTCATATCTTGACTTAATCAAGGCTTTTGACACAATCCCCACTCAGGTATCATTGAGAAACTCTCCCAGCTGGGGACTAACCCATATGTCACTAGATGGGTAGCCAACTGGCTCCTTGACAGAATGCACACTGTCAAAGTTGAGGATTCTACCTCTACCAGTAGACCGGTTACCAGTGACATACCACAAGGATCTGTGCTGGGCCCTCTACTGTTTGGAATTTATTTCTTGGAAGTCCAGGTGAAAGTAGATGGCCTGTGGCTTACCAAGTTCACTGATGATTGCAACCTGGGTGCAATCACTGAGTCCCTAGATGATGTTAACATATTACAAAAATGGCTAACACAGACAAATGACTGGTGCCAAAGCTGCTGACTAAAATTAAAAAAAAAAAGTGCATTATTATCCCCTTTGGCAAAGAGGAAGTCCCTACAAATTACAATATTGACAGTACCTCCCTAAGCTCACACCCAGGGGTGCAAGATTTGTGAACACTGGTTGATAGCAATCTAAACTTTGATCACCATGTGTCCACAGTGATAAGGAAAGTCTTCTATGTTGTGCATCACTTAAGTAAGAATATCACATCCAAGACTATGGATGTTATAACTTCTCTGTACTCGACCCTCATCAGACCACTAATAGAGTGCAATGCTCTCTTTTGCATGTACTTCAACAGACACCTGCAGCAGCTGGAGAGACCACAGAGGATTCTCACCAAGAAAATTCAGGGCCTCCAAATCAAAACCTACATGGATAGGCTGAATGCCCAGTCACTGTACTCTGTATCCTACAGGCTGCTGTGAGGTGACTTGGACCTGGCCTGTGGAAATGCACATCTGCAAATCAAATGGGACAAGAGTCACTCTCTCCATGGATCTCAAGCTATCTTGTGACATTAACAGAACAATTTGGAGAGATAGATATATCTCCCAGAGATTGTCACTCCTCTGGAATAAACTCCCAATTCACATGAAGCAGAGCTCCTCAATAACCCTATTCAAGCCCAACTTAGACAATTAGTTGGGAGACTGTAAATTCACCCTGGGGGTGGCACCCATGTCCCTCATGGACAGGGGCAGTTGGTGCTGATCATAGACTCACTTTGTGAATAATGACCATCTAACCAAGGTCAATTAGGAAACATGGGTATAACATGGCTAAGCCTGTAAAGGCTCTAGGGCCATCAGCCTAGTAACCTAATATGAACTTATGAACCATAACTTGCACTGCCATGGTTTTGTGGCTGTGTATAAATATTCAGGCCTCTAGACTGAAAATAGCATCTTTCCACTGTTTTTATTATAAACTATAAGGTGGCTATCAGTTTCATAAGCAAGACAATCTAGAGAATGCAAAGTATATTCCTTTTAGTTTGATACACATCTGACAAGAAAGGTATATAAAATGGCTTGTTTATATTTTATAAAATTACCCAACACTGAAGAAAAGTTCACTTACTTCTGCTAGTAAATGTCATTACCCTTAATCTGCATTCAGTTGCCTAAACTGACCATACTACTTGCTGTCTCTGGTGGTATATTAACTGACTTTATTCAGTGAAAAGCAATACTTACACACCTCTGCTGTTAAAAAGGACTCTCAGAAAAGCATGCTTTACTTTTCACATCAGATTCTCCACACCCAAGTATTTTTTTTCTTTGCTTATTCATACCCAAAACATGTCTTACTAAAACTATTTCTCTGACTTTTTTAGTTTAACAGAAGGCAGCCATCTTACTTTTAGCTGAACACAGTTGCTCAGGACATCTGTGAGTATACACTATATGTACACTATAGTGTGCATATAATAAGACAAAGGGTTAGCAAAAACACTGTAAAAACTTTGTTTTAATAAGTTACCTTTTTTAGACAGGCATTATTAAGTTACCTTTTTTTAGACAGGCATTATTAAGTTACCTTTTTTAGACAGGCATTTCACAGGCATGCTTTCTGTTGCTGGTTGCTATTCGAAGTGATAAAAGTAATCACATTTTGTAGGAACCTTGGCCCCATAATTAACAGTTCTATTCAACATTGTAATATAGCGGCTGTAGTGTTAAATCATTCTAGGTTCAGTAAATTGTCTGATCAGTTGTGGGAGAGGATTGTCTAACTTAAGTCTGACTTACTCATACATGCCCTAATTACTTTGGGTATAAGGTGGGGAGGACAGCAGTCAAAATGCATAGCAACAGTGTGGAACAGCTAATGGGATGCTGTGTGCTATTGGTCATAGGGGTGTCATGTCAAGATCAGTCTTAATTGTCAGCAGTTTGGCATGGTGCTAAGGACAGTGAAGTGACTAATAATCAATAAGACAATAAACAATATGTAGTAATGGAAGGGAGGTGCAGTTAACTAATTATTTGTGATCAGGTTTGCATTTATTTGCTGGTTCATTAGTGGTTCCACGGCTGTGGTCTTTCATTTCAGATGCTAGCCAAATGTCAATGTATTTGAATTGGGTATGCTTAGCTGCTGCTGTGAGATTTGTCCGTTGGTTTATTTGAAATCATATACAGAAGACAAGAGTCAAGACGATCTCGCATCCTTCTTTTTTTTGTGCAGTCCAGTCAAGAGTGAACTAGAGAGGAATACATTAATTTGTTATTGCAGTAACTTAGTTTCCACTTAGGACCGGCAGTTAAACCTTGCTATTCCAAATACTCTGTAGACCTCCTGATTCCTATGCAGCAGATATTTTAGTAGTTCATTTTCTGCACAGTTTTCTTTAGCTTATTTATTATTCAGACACAATCACAGAGTGGTGAGTAATATAGCTATCTGTGTTTATGCAACATATGAGTTTCTCTCTTCCAAATATATTGTAAGCATATGCTTAATTGCTGGTTTTCTAAACTTGCAGTGTTCTACATTATTTTTTACAAATCTTAGATTAGATTATGATTACAATGCTCTTTTTTAGTTTAAATGTTTGATGAGCTGGCTAAATTACTTTTCATGTAGTGACACAGGGCTGTGTTGCATGTGTTTTTGTATTAGTGATGGTCAGTATCTTTGCATCATCTGTAAAAATGAAGCCTGTCCACCTACATCTTTGAGTGACATACTGTGCGTCTAATGCTTTGCCTGCTGTAAGATCAAGTATTATTTAAATGTATAAAAATGCAGTATTCTCTCTGCATAAGTCTAGAAATGCAGATATATTAAAGCAGGCCTGCAGAGTTTGCATAAAAGTTTAGTGAATGCTCTTTCCATCAGTGAAAATAACATTCAGTCAAGAATACTGATAAGAACAGAATGTGCAGCACATTGGAAACAAACAGATCTTACAAGGCTTGGGAACCAAGGCTAAAGGGGCATGTAGACATTTACAGGGTTTTGGTATTATAAGGAGGTACTTCAGACACAGTTAAGTTTTATTTGGACTGATATGCAGAAAGTCATTGCTGTGCAGACACTCGAGTATGAGTGCAGAAGTCATATCAAATATCCAGCATTGCAGAAGATTAATTATACTATTCAGGAGGAAAGGAATATGAAGAATATAAATGCAGAAGCTAAGGACTATTTCAGTTTATCACCACAGCTACTGAAGACAGTATTCAGACATTGCTGACATCTACCTCCACTGTACATAGTAAAGCACTCTTAATCAAACTACAGTGTGTACAGAATTTATTATGAAGATTTGGCCTATAAAGCAAAGACCGGCACCTGTTCAGCATAAGTTTGGGTAATTAACAGATAAAAACATTCATTCCAATCTCATTCCAGTTTATTCCAGTATTCTATAGTCATATCAGTTCTTACACCTGTACTCACACCATTAAATCTACTTTGGAGCTATTTAGTTTGTACATTATTTTTTGCATAACAAGAAAATATTTCTTGTTAAATGTTGTTTTTTCCCATTTTTTTAGCTCCTCAAAGCTGACAATCAACTGCTACAAATTCCTGTCTTTATTCTCCAGGTCTTCTAGACCTGCCTTATCACCCCTGGGTTTTACCTAACCCACATCTGGAGCCAGTGAGGAGATCAAGGATGCTGGTGCAGCATCATACTGCTCTGAAGGAGTATGCTGTAACTCCACCAGCTTAGGAGTTCTCATACAGCTGTCTTCAGGAGGTGCATGCACATTTCCTCGTACAGGCAACCTCTCAGCCAAGTGACACAGTACTTGTAGCATGGAGCTCACCAGGGTTTTTATGCTGATACTGCAGTAAACATGGTGGCCTCCTCATCCCAGGATGTGTGAGAACGGTGGCTGGTTTATCTGGTGCCCTGTGCAGCTTCCCCAAATGGGCCCCCTTTCAATTCAAAGTAGAAAAAAAAAAATAAAGAAAAAACTAGCCTGCTCAAAACTGTAGCAAGCCACATACTTGCACAAAAGTAACAAGCAGCTTGCAAATATCAGATGACCATACACTAAGTACTTCAGCCCTTTAGCCATGACCACAAAGGCAGTATTGGCATTAATTTCAGAAGTCACTATATCCTTGCTGGTACAGAACTATTGCATCATTGGCACCTTCTGCTCATGCTCCCTAAGACCCCAAACCCCATTACCTTGTACTAGCTAAGCCTTTACTGTACTTATTTGTTATATTTTCCTTAAACTTAAAGGAGGCTGCTTGCTACAAATGTTTTATGATTTTTTTTAATTATATGGAAAGAAGGCTATTTTTTGTGGATGGTTTTGGTTGCTAATATTAAGTAAAACAAAACACTCCTTCAGTTCACAAAGGAGAAACATGCATTTTATTTATTTATTTTTACTGGAGTAGGACACTGATCAAACAATGGCGAAGTATATGCTCAGCCTGGGATGCATTATAATGTAGCAGAAACCATGTGCAGTACCCAAATAACAATAGATTACACTATGAGAGCATAGAAACCTGACGAACAATAGATCTTATAAACCAAATATATGGACAGTTACATAAGTGGAAATGAAAAGGGAGAACAGAGTTAAAGCAGGCGGAGGAGCAAAACTGGTAGAAATAAGGGCAGCAGTAGCTGGGTTAGGAAAGCTAATAGAGACAAGTAAGATGAAAGAAGGGGCTAGGTTATGCATAGCAGGTTACATCAGCACAGGTGTAATAAGCTGAATCACAGGTTAAATGAGTGGGCTAGTCAGTTGGATCAGGCATGTGATATAAAGTAAAAGCCTTCCAATGAGCTGTACTGTGAGATCATTGGTGTGAGTAGACCTCTGTGGGACTGGGTTCCCTGATGTGGTACAGAGAAATGTCACAATGTCATACTGCTATGAATACCATTTAAGTTTGAGTGTGGAGATCATTGGGACTAGGTCCCATTTTATGGTACACGGGCTTGTCACAGTGCAACACTTTTAAAAGCCGGGGGGGGGGAGTTATTTGACTGCAACAATGTTAGTTATAAAACTATAACAAGAAGCTTCATGACATTATCACTCTGCAAGTCAGTACACAGCCACAGGTTAACCCCATTTATATTTGGTGACCATGTATTTGGAGATGGGCTCATTTGTGTCACAACTTCTTGTTCTACATATACTACTCTCTCAGAGCAGTAATAGTTGTCATCACCTCTTCTTTTTGAACACTGTAGTAAGCCACTTGCTGCAAAAGTAGCAAGCAATTTGTTACATTTTGATGACCACACACTAGAACTTTAGCACTTTAGCCATGACCAGAAATGCAGTATTGTCACAGAGTGTCGGAAAAGTCTGTGGCAAACAAATACCAAAGAAGCTGAAAAGTAAAGTATACGAAACAGTGATGTGCCAGTACTACTCTATGATAAATAAACCTGGGCAGTAAAGACAGAGCAGTTGAGGAAGCTAGAGCTGATGGAGATGAAGTGCCTTAGATGGGTGGTAGGGTGCACACTGTGGGACAGAAGAAGAAATGAGGACATCACAGCATAAACCAAACTAGCGCCAATTGCAGACAATGTCAAAGAGAACAGATTGGGGTTGTTCAGGCACATGTGCAGAAAATCAGAAAACAATCAGATGAAGAAGATTTGGAGCACACAGAAAAAAGTCAAGTCGAAACAAGGACATCCAGTAAAGAGGTGGATGAATTGCATAAGAGAAGACTTATGACATTCATGTATGAGTGTTGATCAAGGTAGGAGACTGGCATTGAATCAAGAGGGATGGGGACAGTTGAAACAACATCCTGACCCCATGTAGAAAATAGGAAAAGGGGGGTAGATAATAATGATGATGATGATGATACACTTGGAGATGGGCTATCATTTGGGGCAGGGTAGAATAGATGACTGTGGGGAAGCAGGTGGCATGGATGACTTGGGGAGGGGGGTAGCAGAATTTGACCTTGGAGTGCAAATTGAAAAAAATATGTCTTCACACTTGGCTCAAGCCAACTGGAGTTCAAGCCCAATGTTCAACGTTTACTCAACCTGCTTTTTGTCTCAGTGATTCCAGCTTTGCACTGAGGCTATTTGACACTGTCAAATGCCACCACATCCATATTTGGCTCCACCTATCAACACTGTATAACACCTACCCCATTCCAGATGACCAGCACTGTTACTGTTGACATTTTGTAGATTTACCAACTATCACGGTATGTTTGTATATAAGCATGCCCAATTTATTTTCCAACCTTACTCCCCGTCTAGGATTTTTCACTCTACTGACAAAATTCTTACTGGACCCAATTATATCAAACATCACAACAGGTGACTCGCTGTGTTCCTCACACATCTCCAAAATTCGAAAATCAATTCATGTTTCACACCGAAAAACTAACAATCTGAAATCCTTCATGCTAATATTGAAACAACACC
Source organism: Protopterus annectens (assembly GCF_019279795.1). Taxonomy (NCBI): domain Eukaryota; kingdom Metazoa; phylum Chordata; order Ceratodontiformes; family Protopteridae; genus Protopterus; species Protopterus annectens. Next base: position 745,857,666 of record NC_056749.1, on the reverse strand, counting down.
TAAAGATCTTCTGGATTTGCACATGCACCTCCCATGGTTAATCTCCCTAAACTATCCTTATCCACTCCATCTCATCCTGTTTTAAAATGACTACTTGGTCAGTTATCTTCTGTATTATCTTATACTATTATATCTACTTTGCCCCCTACTCTGTAGCACACAGACTTTATATCATTATGAGCACTCACTTTACCTCTGTCCCACCATTATAAAATATTATGGATCTAACATTTGTTTGCCTAAACTCACATTCTATTTCTGAATTATTTCTCATATCATTGTATAGCCCATATCATGACTGTATGATTTTTGTACATTGACTATTCATACCTTGTCAACGATTTGCTTTTTTTCTACTATTGCATGGTCAGACAATAATTTTGTTGTCATTATTGTAGGCTTAGATGACTTACCACACTACGTTATGTATGTATGTTTCTATCTCTGTATCATGTGGAGCTCTTCACCCAGCCCTGGACCTCAAAACAAAATGGTGTTTTCCAGCCAGCAAGACTTTCCCAGTCAACAAATTCAATCAATCAATCAATCAATCAATCAATCAATCAATCAATCAATGTTACTGCATTTCCGTAACTACATAATTATATTCAGTTATTTTAGTGTAGTGCATGTCCTTAGTGATTTCTTCTCTTATCCTTCACAATAGCAGCTAGGAAATATATATATATATATATATATATATATATATATATATATATATATATATATATATATGGGTCTACTTTAAAAGCCCGAAACGCTACTTCGCCAACACAAAAATCACCGACGCCAGATAACCGACAACACACAAAACCGACAACGCAAAACACCGAACACCATAACACCGACACACCGAACGTAAACAACACATCACACTACATAACATACCCACTAGCCCTAACCCAAACCCTAACCCTAAGGTCCGACACTATCGCACACTTCACCTACCTGCACCCTAACCCTAACTCACTTAACCCACCCCTAGCCCAAGGTCCGACACTATCGCACACTTCACCTACCTGCACCCTAACCCTAACTCACTTAACCCACCCCTAGCCCAAGGTCCGACACTATCGCACACTTCACCTACCTGCACCCTAACCCTAACTCACGTAACCCGTCCCTAAACTACAGTCCCTCACTATCACACACTTACCTTACACGAACCCTAACTTCGACACTAACACACACTCACCTTTCCCACAGCCTAACCCGAAATCCCACAATATCGCACACTTACCTCACCGCTCCTAACGCCGTCACTGTCGCACACTTACCGAGTCGCGATCGCACATTACCCTTGTCGGACATTCCGCTGTCAGCAAATCACCCTGTCTGTAAACTTACCTGTCGGTCGTTTGGTCTTCGTTTTCCGCGTGTCGGGGAATCGTCAGTTCGGTCTTTAGAAGTAGACCCATATATATATATATATATATATATATATATATATATATATATATATATATAAAATGTATAGTATTATAATATATATATATATATATAAAAAATGTATAGTATTATAATATATATATATATATATATATATATATAATGTATAGTATTATAATATATATATATATATATATATATATATATATATATATATATAAAATGTATAGAATTATAATATATATATATATATATATATCTATATATATATATATATATATATATAAAATGTATAGTATTATAATATATATATATATATATATATATATATATATATATATATATATATAAAATGTATAGTATTATAATATATATATATATATATATATATATATATATATATATATAGATATATATGTATATATACATATATTTTTTTTCAAAATGTTCTGAAATGTTGAACAGAACTTTAGAAAAATAAAAGTGCTGCATTTTTAAGCATCATTTACTTTCCAGTCGGAATTGTGTCTGCTATTTATACAATGTATAACATTATGATCTTGACAATAAAGATTTGCCAAGAAATGGTTCATCAAAACAAAGTATTTATGTAACAAAAGTTCATAGGTTCTTAGATGTATTCTAGGTTAATGGTGCCTTTATAAGTCTAACTAAACATCCCAAATGTATACCACAAGTTATTGTACAGGCATTTGCTAGTTCAGCCAGTCTTCCAAATTGTATTCCAAAAGGTATATGTAAGCAAGGGCATAATTTACAGACTGCCTGTGTCCATTACAGACATAGCTGCTAGACCCGGGGTATACTTCTCATTTCTTATCCACTGATCCAGGTTTCTCTTGAATAGGGTTAAGGAAGAGCTCTGCTACACATGGATGGGAAGCCTGTAAGGGAATTCTCTGAACAGCATATAAGTCCTTCCAACACATCCTATTTATATCATATGCAAAGTTTAAATCCCTAGATAGGTAAATTCTGATGCTATTCATCTTGTGGAAATGCAAAAGGTCTATCAAACTGGAATCTAAACATGCCTTGTATGTAAAGCATAGATTGTCTCAACAATCTGCTAGAAATAGAGTATAAAGATAGGGCTTTGGGGAGCTCTACATAGGACATGCTGCTTACACCATGTATTCTTTTAGTGAGGAACCTCTATGGATGCATGTGCTTGGATAGCTACATACAGAAGGGGGCACTGTAGTCAATGATAGATCTGATGAGGGATACGTGCCATGGAACAATGACTTTTCGGAGCTAGATGCTATGCCCTTCCTTATAAGTTGAACAACATAGTGCAATCTCCTTACTACCTTAAACAAGTGTTGGTCAAAGGCCAGGTTTCTATCTCCATATAAACCCAAATCCCTGACTTTTGGTTCTACTATTAGGAGTGTGTCATCGATTTGGTAATTTTCTAGGATGGCTGACCACTCAGAGGGTACTATTATGCATTTCTTGGCACCTGGTTTTAAGCTGTGGCTATGGCACCAGTTAACAGTCTGTGTTATTCCTACCTGTAGGATGTTAATGTCTTGGGGAGAATCTATGACTGCTCCTAATTTGCAATCATCTGCAAATTTTGTAAGCCAGAGGCCCTTGACATTGGCCTTGACTTTTGAGAAGTAGATGCCAAAAAGGAGCAGACCCAACAGAGAACCATGAGAGACTGCTAGTAACCAATCCCCTTTGTGGAGGTGGTCTCCCCTAGCCTAACTTCCTTGGCCCTATCTGAGACCAAGCCAGTTATCCAGCATCAAACATAGGAGTTTATGCCTATAGCCATGAGCTTTTTTTTTTACAGTGTCGAAGAGAGGTATTGTATCAAATGTCTTAGCCAAGTCAAGGTAGGCAGTATGTACTGTTTTGCCCTCATTCATTACCTTGGTGACATTCTCAAAGATGCCCACAAGGTTGAGTAGGCATGTTCTTCCTTTGACAAAAACAAACTGGGCTGGATCTAATGTTTGAAGGTTTTTTACACCAGTATTAATCATTTCCATGATAATTTTTTCCATGGCCTTGCATATGAGACAGTCAGACCTATGGGTCTGTAGTTGCCAGGGTCCCTTGATGGCCTGCTTTTGTTACAAAGATGATCATTACAGTTCACTATTCATTTGGCACAAAACCTGTCTGGAGGTTATGGTTAAACATTGACTCGAGTTGTCCTAATAGGTCAGGTTTCAGGCTATTTAGCAGGTATTTTATTGGGTCCCACTGATGCAGTGTCTTTGGCCTTGGAAAACACATCTAGGACCTGATCCTTAATGACAGTTGGGGTGGTTATGTTTGATGAAATTTCCTGGGGGGTGGCCAGGAAGAGAGGGGAGTAAACATCTGGAACTGAATTTGTCAGCCAACAGATTTGCTATACTTTCTCGCTACATGCAGGTGGCTCCATTAATAATCAATTTTGCACTCTTCTGTGTGATGCCTTTGAGGTTTTGGACATAGCTAAATAAATCCTTGTGGTTGCACTTTGCTTGTGAGGTTATCTTTACCTCAAATTGGCTTTAGTAGACATAGTTTGCTCTCTTAGTGGTTTATTTAGCTTGATGAGAGTGTTTTTTCATGCTGGGAATAGCACACCCTAATCTTTGCTATAACATTTTTCTTTTTGTTGTAAAATCTGTTTATGTTTGGATTCTACCAGTGTGGTTTGTTTTTTCAGTTAATTATGTACTTATTTCTGCTGGACATAGCTGTCTATATGCATTTATTGACATGACTGTGCAGGGCTTCTGGTAACAATTCTATGTAGACAACTGTGTTTTCTGGGTTTGGGGAGCTTGACATTTTGGCTGGTTTTCATGTAGTAGTAGGAAGTCTACTTTAGAATAGTTCTTAAATGTTACGTGGTTAGCCAGGGACACAAAACTGATTTTTATTATTAACTGATTTCTATTATTAAGGAAGCAGCTTTATGGCCTGACCTTATTGGGGGAGGGGGGTTGAGGGGATATAGCATTCTCCCATGTTGGTGAGTACAGGTCAAGCATGTTTTTATACCTATTGAACATATCGGCTATCTGGTCCTAGCTATTTGTGTTTACAAAGCCAAGAAAGTTGTAGGCCTGTAAGAGTGGGATTTGGTAAGTATCCCAGTTTATAGTGGGATAGTTGAAGTCACCCACAAGTCTCCATTAAGAACAAGTATGAGCCATAGGTTTCTTGGGTCACAGAGGGTGACCTATAACTTACAAGAATATGATATGGGACCTTGCCAACTGACCATGATGTGAGTTTGTTGTTGGCATAGATTGAGACACCTCCACCTTTGGTCCCTGCCTCTGCAGTAGCTGGCCTGAATGTGTAAAAGGCATTGTAGCTGTCCACTAACAGAGTGCTCTGCACAGCTTTAAACCATATCTTATTACATGCACAGATATCTACATTCTCCAGCATGAGAAGAGTCTGGAAGGAGAGAATTTCCTTGTTTAGGCTTCTAGAACCGAGCAATGACACCTTTAGAATTTCCTGTTTTGGTTTTGCTACATCAGAAAGTTTGTCACTTTAGAATTGCCTAAAAAAGCACTAAGAGGAGGACAGTGTTTTAGCCAATATTCAAAATTTTAGAGTGGCCAGGTGCAGGCCATCCTTGGTAAAGCAATTTGGTCTGTTGATCATATATCCTCTCATGCTGACAAATATTGTAACCACCCCCCGGAATGACATCAGAAAATAAGCCAATTCTTGTACTGCAGAAAATCAAAAACATACTTGCCTCAGACTGATGTTTCACAGCATTTCAGGCTCAAACTAATCTGGTTTATGTCACTTCTATACTCCAGATCAGAAATTTAATTAGTATGTGCATGCCCATAAAGAAATTACATATATCGACCTAGTGAGGTGCAGATTCTGTGGGACAAGTTACTTATGTCACATAAGAACTGCAATAGTAGCAATGCGGTTTATTCCTGAATCATACAAAAAGAAGATGCAAGTCACTCCAGTACAGCTTAGCTTCTAGTATTGGTAATCTTCTCCTCCAGTCTCCAAAGGAGTCTATCTCTCATTTACCCAACTTGTATCGTACCAGCTAAAACCAGTATGGGATTGAAAAAAAAAATTGGGAGATAAAGGACCATGTATAAGTGCAGTCATGATTGCAGTTCTGAGTTCTCTTAAGGCATTATGTAGGCCAGTCTTCAATATGCGTGAAGCTTGTTTTATTTTTACTTTTTAATTTACTTAAAAAGTTAACAGAACAACATGTTTTACATTCACCATGAGTTGACTTTAATCCTCAGTGATTTACCAGAAAATCAAACAACTTACTTGGGACGAGACAAAAGTATGAAGGGACATAATTAAAGTCATTACTATATAGTTAAACACAGCAACAGGTTTTGTATCAACATGCATTTTCTGAATGGAAAAAAACTATGATTTGGGAGGGGCAGGGTAAAAATCAGAGACGTTAAAAAGTTATTAGGGTTACAGTTTGAAAAAAATCAACAATAAGCATAAACCTCTACTATCTGACATTATTGGCAAACTGCAGTTTTCAGTGGTTTATGAGAAAAGGAAGTATTTTATGCAAAATTAGACACTTCAGATGATGGCTCAGTGATTGTTTTAACTGATTGAAATAATATTTAAAATGTAAGGGCAGTAGTAGACAACTGAGCACTATGTAAACATACTACCACAGTCCAGTGTTCTCCATTAGCGCCAAAAATGTAAGTGAAATAGGGCAGAAGAGTCTTCAACATGCTAGCTATAAACAAATGTTCATATAACTCCACAAACAATACTCAGTTAAAGCATAAAACTCTAACAATACACCGGTAACACATTAGAGATCTTCACATACAAAAGAGATTTTGTGGACTCACATATGAATTTTGTGTATTCAAATAGTAGTCAACCTCTTACATGTCAAGCCAGTGAACTTAGGGTTATCCAGATCCTTATTAGGTGGATAACATTTTGATCAGGAAAACAGAAAGTAGTAAAACAATTATAAATCCTGTAGGGGGTATGTCATGGGATACAGCAGAGGAATGCCATAGAGATAGATTCTGGGGCCTAACTTTTTTAGTTTGTAGATTTTGGATACAAATATACTATTAGATATGCATTTTCTTTAGAACTTTATTTAATAAAATATTCCACACATGGAATGAAGAAAACCATATCAAGCTTAAAATGAAAGCAGGACAAATGCATCTAAAAATAACAGGATAAATCACGCACAGAAATAAATTTTAATTCTTCCCAATGCATCTGACAGCCTCTTTCATATAAAATCATAGTGAGAAAAAGTAATTGTCAAGCTTTATTTCATCTCCTATGAAATCACTGAATAGTTTTATCCTTTATGGCATAACTGAGCTTTTATCTTTCAATGTCATATCAAATACTCATTTGGGCAATTTGTGACAGCTGATAGTCAAAATGCCAGTATGTTATGTTACCTAACAGTGGGTAAAAAAAATAGCTATGTAAACACAAGCTGACTGCAATTCCTCCAAGACGGAGTTAGTTATGCTTGTGATTCAAGGTATTAATAGGACAAGTCCCAGAATTAACATTATTCTGTAGCTTACAGTCTAGGTTATGTCTCTTTCTTCCTGTGTTTACGCTTGTGATTTGACTTCTGCATAATAGCAGCGAGAGATGATCCCCTGAGCAGTACAGCAGTTATCCTTTAATCAACACAGTTTGTATAACAGGGTGCCACTGAAGTCTGTAGTTTCCTGAATAATGACCACAATGTCAGACTGTGGCGCATGTTATCATATGATAAAGAAAAATAGTAAAGTGGCAAAACTGCTAGCACCTTTAGCCCTCCAACCTTTGCATCACATATGTAGTAGCACTGATTTAGACAGCAAATAACCACAGAGGTCATTAAATGAACCCAGGACAAAGCATTAGCATTCCTTTTGTTGGTCCTACTTCTGCATACAACCATGAAGTAGAAGGATCGCTGGATGAGGAATCAGCAAATGAGAAGTTTATTTTCCGTTGCATGACATCTACAAGAGAACAGCAAAGTCACTAACAAAAAAAAAAAAAAAACACTACCTTACATGTAATATATCAGGCATCCAGGGCTCCTCTGAGGGGTTCAACTCACATTACCAACTCCACTTAAAAGTCCATATGGGCAGCTGTTGGTTGTGAGCAGATATGTACCGTTAGTTCACTGAAGGCAGTCTCTCTTACCATGTACCATTTGAATGTAAAAGGGCTGTTACCCTAGTCAACTCAATTAGCAGAAAAAAAATGTGGCAAAATGAAATATGAACTCTATAAAAGTTACTGAGCCCGTGTAAGCCCTAGCTTAATTTATGGTAACGTAACACAATCAATCCCTTTTCTGCCCAGGTCACACTCAGTGCCTTTCAGCACTATCCTACCAATAATAAATGTATCTTAATTAAAACTAAATTGCATTCACACATGCTTAATGTGTCACAAAATGGACTAATAATAACATTTTCTAAGGCACTGCTTCTTCCTCTGCCAGCCAGACCAATCAGGCACACCCAGATCACTATTACTGTATACTCTTAAAATGAAACAATTAGACTATTATCTTATGGTAACTGTAGATAGCAAGTCTGCCTGTCTTTTTCAAACTATAGATACCAACTGTCGTGCTTGCTTGCAAAAAGCCCAAAATACACATGCTCGCTTCCACTATCTTGAAAAATCAAGTTGCTCAAACTCTCACTACCCCATTCTCCTGTTTCTACATAGCACACACAACACCTAACTCTATAATGATGCATAGCCCTAACAGAAACTAAAAACTCTAAAAGTCCTACCCAGTTCCCTATCCAACTCCTTACTCTCTTACCCAAAAATCCACTCTCCCCTAATTCTAAAGTCCCTAATTACTTCCTGAACCTAAAACCTCAACCCCCTCCCTAAACCTAAATTCCATAACCTATTCCTCACCCTAAAATCCCCTTCCTGCCCCCCCCCCCCCAAGATTGCTTTTTCAAACTCATATTCTAGTTTGAGCATGAAGAGCAGTCCACACAAGCTACAAAATGCTCGAGTGCCAGGTTTCAAAACAGTGATTCTCCCATAATTCCTCAGGTTTTATACAGTTACCATTGCATACATGAGTGGACAGCAAGACACACGTTTTTGAAACTGAATATTTTTTTTTACATAAAGAAATTAGACAATGCAGTTTGAAAACTAAATATGCCATCAAGACTAGTCTTACACAGAAAAATGTAAATGAAAATGTTTAAAGAGACAAATGACAAAAAAACAACAATATCTTAGAGCTAGGTAGTTCTACCACTACCACTGACTAAAGGTAAATATAATTTATCTACCTATGATTTTATGACTATTTAGGAAAAGCAGATGTCAAGCAGCCAAGATTGGTAAACATGAGATCGCTGTCTCTGGTTTGCTTTCTCTTTTCCTCTGCAGTTCATGTAAATATTTTCCTTACTGATTCCAAGCTTGTTAAAAGTCCACCAAACATTCCAGGAAAAAAAGGCTGTATGGCATGACACATTTCACACTGTAAACGCATCTTTATTAAAAAGAAAAAAAATATTTTATAGTTTTCCAAACATATAGTCTATCATTCTTGTATTCCTTACCTCAGATTTCATCACAATAAGAAGCAATGCCATAACTGGGTTTTGTATGCATCTATCCAACCTCTAAAAATTTCCATATGTGTTACAGATTAACCAAGTAATATGTATATACATCTATATGTGTGCATATATATGTGTGTGTGTATATATATATATATATATATATATATATATATATATATATATATATATCTAGCACTGTTGAACGAAAGTTCAGCAGTCCGAATCCACTATCACCGAACGCACTTTAATTAAAGCGCTTTCACCGAAAAAGTGCTTTTGCTAAACTGTTTAAAAAAAAAAAAAAAAAACATGAAATCTTTTACGCAGCTGGGGAAGCCCCCCTACACTCTCCATGTGGGGGACTGCGTCCCCCACACCCCCTACTTTAATATTCTTACTCCGAGATCACACAACAGTGGGGAAAAGGTAATTTTCCCTTATCCGCACTGTAGTACGACCGGCACAACAGGCATACTTATGCAAAAATGCTGCTTCAGTGAAAAGCATTTTCGTGTAAGTATGCCTGCCCATTCGCAATTCGGTAAAAAGTGTGTTCGTGCAAAAGTCCTAGACCCATATATATATATATATATATATATATATATATATATAGTTATGTATTTATTTATTTTTTTAAGGAACATTCCTATAACATCACAATAAACAGTATTTAACCAATGCTTGTGAGTCTCAGTGCCAAATACAAATGACTCTTAACTTTTGATTTGTTTACCATCCATCAAGAATTATTTTCAAGAGTAAATGTATTGTTCATACCTAACAATGCTTCTGAATTAAGCCTGACTCAACTATCTCAACTTAAGTCCAAGCAAAAATGTAACTGCTTTAATGCTACCTCACTTCCACAGCCAATCATGCCAAAATCCTTAAGATTTGAAATGAAAACTTAAGAAGTCTGATACTCTGTAAAGAATCAAACAGTTGCAAGTGTTACTGTTGGATTTAAATTGTTTTTCTTTGTGATGTATGCTAGATGCTTCACTGTAGCATGTTTTCCTTCTCTTCTTGCTGTATACATTTAAGGTTATAATAGAACATATACCTCTGTGACCAACTATTGTTGTCATCAGAACCCCTTCCCCAAGCTGAGCACGATAACTATGCAGCATAGACTTTGTAATCAGCTCTGTTATAAACATAAAAACATAATCAGTAAATACAACTGATAATAGTAACAAACTCTCATGGGGAAGTTTGGCATAATGCTCACCTCTCACTCCCCCAATGAACATAGACAACAGTACCATTCCAAAACCAGTTATACGCAGTGTGCCAAACACTCACCTCATCTGTACGGCAGCAGCAGCCTCTTCCTTCCACTCACGAACCAGCTGCCAGGTTCCACCTCACCTGTACAGCAGCAGCCTCTTCCTACCACTCAATAACCATCTGCCAGGTTCCACCTCACCTGTACAGTAGCAGCAGCCTCTTCCTACCACTCAATAACCAGCTGCCAGTTTCCACCTCACCTGTACAGCGGCAGCAGTCTCTTCCTACCACTCAATAACCATCTGCCAGGTTCCACCTCACCTGTACAGCGACAGCAGCCTCTTCCTACCACTCACTAACCACCTGCAAGGTTCCTACTCAGGCAGTTTAAACACTGCTCAATTCAAACTTCACTGTGGAAAAAAGGAAAGAAGGAAAAAGAAGGGTGTCCTTTTGTCCTTGTTCCAAATGCCCTCACCACGCACCTGGTAAATTAGGGCAGGCTAGGTTGTTGAAAACCAGTCATAGTGCCAAAGCGGCAGATCTAAACCTAACCCAGCAATACTTACACCCATACCATTTCTTGCCCCTTCCTGTAAACTCATACCTCCTTTACTCTACCTAACCATTAACATTTCTTTACTCACGTCACACCATCCAACTCGACCCTCCCCCTCCATCCATAACTGATCTAACCACAACTAATGCTCTATCCTTCTGCCCGTCTCCCCTTTCCCTCTCATAATACTAGAAAAAGGTGAAAGGGGAGTGGAGAATTCCATACCAAATGATTCTGCCAGCAAACCCCATTTATTTATTTGATGATACGCTCACCCCTTACTTTTCATTGCAACCCACAATCTGCTTATAGGTTCATAGACTGTTACTAGGGTAACAACCATTAGGGCCCTTACATGCCTAGCTGTGGACCCCAAAACCATTTGGGTTCCAAGTATCATACAGGGGTGGGAGGGTAGCATCTTAGTAGGCAGGGAACTAAGGATTTGTAGGGGGGTTAGTTAGGATAATACTTTTCTAACCGATGGCATCTGTTCATAAAGGACATGGGAACCTGCACTGGGGTAAATTTATGATTTCCCATCCAATTGACAAGGTTTTGTTTAACTAGGGTCAGGGATGAACTTGATTTTACATGGATGTGGAGCCTATTCCACAGTACAGGGATGCTTTGGGGCACATGCCGCTGTCTCTTGCATGTTCTGTTTATGTCAAAGTTAATGGATGTGGAGCCTATTCCACAGTCCAGGGATGCTTTGGGACACATGCCGCTCTCTCTTGCATGTTCTGTTTATGTCAAAGTTAAGTTCAGTTCCCTGGATCTAATGTTTCTAGTGCTGAATGCTTTGTGCATGTGCAACAGATCCATCGGGGTTGGGTTTAAGGAAGCACTGTAAGCCAGGCAAATATCCCCTCTAGGCAGCCTGCAGGAGACTGAATTCAAAGACAGAGCCTTCAGGCGATCACTATAGGACAAGGTATTCATGACCTGAATTGTCCTTGTGAGAAACCTTTGTGGGTGTTTCAACTGTTGCAAGTGTCCAGTTAGATACATACCAAATAGGGCATTGTATTCAATGGCAGGTATGATAAGGGCGGAGTAGTGATTTACTACTCAGGCCTCCTTTCTACCCACATTACCTCCAACCTTTGAGTATACTGTTCTGCCAAACAGAATGCAAATTATTCTTCTTTGGTAGGCTTCAGTGTAATGAAAGAAAAGGTTTGGCAACTTTTCAAGAAAATAAGGCAGAAATGATTTGTATGTGACTCCATGTCTAAAAAGAATGGCATTTACTTAATCCAATAAAACGTATCACCTTTGTAATAACTGCAGATTTTATTCTCATCCTTACAGTTTTTCATATCTGTTATTAATTTGTAACATATATGATGTGTCGAAATAGGATTGCAGAGGAGGATAACACATTGAACAGATGGCATGTTTATGAACACACAGTTGTGCGTTTTATACCTGTCTCACCTGTGACTTCCGTCATACTGCATTGTACCACAAGTGATGAGATGAATAAATTCACAAGCATTATTTTTGATCAGGTCCTAAAAAAAACTTTGTCCTGATCACAATAAGATATTCTGTTTTGTACAGTAAGGGTAGATAGTCTAAATCCCATTCAGACATGTAAAATACTATGCAAAGTTCCATGAAACACATATAATAAAATAAATTTTTACATGCTATTGTATTTTATACTCTATTATATATTAAGGCCTGACAACGAATACCGATTACTTATTTGAGGGAACCCTAGCGAATATCACTACTTATCTGTAATACCCAAAAAAAAAGCAAGTTCAGAGCAGGTATGTTGAGGAAAAGATTGATTTTATTTTCCTTCTGAAAGCAATTTGCCTTATAACGTAAAAATGTGTACCAACAGCCAATACTAAAGCCGTATATACTCTAGCTAGTGTTTATTAGTGTTGCATAAATAAACAATTAAAAAACAACGCTGATGATAAAATAAAAGTCAATGGCTGCTCCATCAAAAAATGAAAAGAACTGATAAAAAATAGTTGCCATTTGCCCACTACGTGAAGGGCTGTGCCCCACGTGTGTTGTATATTGAAATGTAACTGGGAGACTGGACACCAGTGGGTAAGTAGAAAGCTGCTCACTGTCTGATGATCTTGTTCTTACTTGACTAGTCCACAAAAGAAAAAAAATATTTAAAATCAGCATTTTTGAAGGGTAGAAAGCCCCTTTACACCCCCAAATCTATATGAAATCTAATTCTGGGATTACATCACAGTATTGTGCATAGAGGAACATCCTTATTTACACTTTACAATTATCTTGAATGATCTATGTCATACACGCACATGCACACACACACACACACACACACACACACACACACACACACACACACACACACACACGCATGCATACACACACACATGGACATATGTGCCCACATGTATACACACACACACACACACACACACACACACACACACACACACACACACACACACACACACATGCGCGCACACACGTATGCATACACACAGACATGGACATATGTGCCCACATGTATACAGTCACACACACACACACACACACACACACACACACACACACACACACACACACACACACACACACACACACAAGAAAAATGCAAGCATCCTTTTCAGCAATAGATACATACATTGTTGGTTCTTTAGAGGTGACAGAACCAGTTCAATATAGGAATAGTATGAAGAAGGCAATGCCTTCATAGAAGATCATGGACTGTGATTCCATTGGAAGAAAATCATTTACAGCTTGCCAATTGGAACAAATTTCTCTACAATTCATTAAGTACTAGGTGGAATTATATTTGACAGAAACATTTTGGCACAATAAAAAACATAACATATGTCATGCCTTTAAGCTTCAGTGGGCACTCCTTTATCTTTACCTGTTGTAATGGTTGCTACTCTGACAGCCATTATTTGAATCATCTTGAACATTCAGATTCAGTCACATTACTTTAGTGTTAACTGTTATTTCCCTAATAGTTATATAATCTTTTTTATCATGTTTCTGCATATTTGCTTCGCAAACAAAGCCGGTAGCTATTTGCATCTGTGAGAACTTGTAGTCAGCTGCCAACATGAGACTGGTCACATGACAATATCACAGCTGCTTGGACATAATTTCTTGAGATGACAGTTGCCATGCGTTGTTGTTTGCTTCATGTAGGAATAAAATGATAGTGTTCAGCCTGTATTGTGTTAGTATTTCTCCAAGCTTGCAGCGTCCCTGGGAAAACATGAAACAGACATTGTATTGCTTTTCACAGACAGCTCCTTCTCTGTGTGCAGCTAGTTCAAAGTTAGAATAAGTAATTAATGGGTAGGGGACAGACCTCCCCCACATGGTGGGTGTATGGGGGTTGATCCCCTGCAAAAGGCATTCTGCACTATTTTCAGTCCTGTTTTATATTCTTGCAACTGCACAAGTTCAGGTTCATGTGTTTCAAGCAGTGTCTACTCCAGTTTTCAGTTATGAACAATATTTGCTGGGCAGTTGTGATATGAACTTGACAGTTTTGAGGATTCAGAATGGCTGTTTCCCAAGAAAAAAGAATGGATCAGCTACTTCTGTCTTTACTTCCACCCCTAACTAAAGGATAACTTGGCTATGCAGCTATCAAGTACCCAGATTGTAAATCTAGGATACTTTGTCCTTGACTCTGTCCAACTTTTACTATGTGGCAGACCCGCTAATATGCTAATGTGATGATTAATCCATTTAAAACTGTGAGATTATTTCATGTTCTCCTTCAAATAGATATTTACTAAATCCAGTATTTAAAACAAATCATTATTACTCTGTCGTTTTGGCAAAGCAGCTCCAAATATTTTTAAATCTGCATCTACTCCATTGTGAGTCTTAATGTTGCTAAGCAAGGCATTCCGTTATTGAGAATGCTAAATGTTTCAACTGCTTTTTCAGTTTCAGTATCCATTGGCTATGTGAGGTTAGGTTATGTTAATAAATGCAATATATAACTCCAGTGATGTGAATGTCCCATAATGCCTTTTACTTCTCGAAATGAGAGATAGTAGTGCATGGTAACATCTGAATGGGTACACAGATAACTTCATACTTTTTCATTCTGGAGATGCTGTTCTGGCATGTAGATCTGATGTCATGCAACATGCATGCCCATATGACATAAGGAAAAATTCTCTATTTGACATTAAGAATGACATACAATCTTGTCTCAAAAATATAACATAATGAGCAGTAAATGTCAGGAAATTTAATTCAAAATGTGAAGGATGTGAGCTTTTAACATTTATATTGGCAAAACTGCGGGATTCTGAACACATTCCCTAATCAGTCAGTGTTCACTGTTTAGTCCTGAAAACAAGTACTTGTGCTAACTGAAATAAAGTGATTATAAAATAAATCATCAATAAGCAAAAAAGGATTACTATACAGAAAACTGTGGAACAATTCACTTTTTATTTTGAAAGTATAGTAAAATTGATTTGCATAGCACCGAATATCATCATTTTCTATATTCTGGTAGCAGTTTTTGCATGTCTACAAGGTTTGGACATATGCCACAAAGCTGCTGATGAGTGTGTTGAGTGCAGAACCTTATAGTTGAATTAGTAATGCTGTTATGCAAGTATAAACCTCCTTATTATTTTTGCTTCTGCAAAGTGTGAGCAGTGATGGATTTCTTGACATTCATAAAGCGATACTGTTGTCAGCATAAAGAATAAATTATGCCTTCATTCAAAACTTGAGAAACAATGAAAAAAGGGTACAAATAACATCTGAATTCGTCCGAGGATCTGTGTCTCAATGAATTAAGAAGTGAATAATGGTACAGCAGCTCCCCTCTGTGGTCGTCACGCACACTGCTCCATCTTTTGTCAGTATGTCATAGAAAAAAGGCTTAAGGTTTACAGGCAATTCTATTAACAAGGCACTCAGGCAGGAAAAGGACAGATGACAGCATGTCTTGACAGGATGATACTGATAGGCTAGCATGGTAACATGCTGCCAACATTTGCAGGTGTGAGGTCCACTCAGTTCAATACAGCATGTGGTGATTAGAACGCTGGATGCATTATTGTGGATGGAATCCCTTTGTTTGCTTGGCACGTGCTGTTTTCATTTTGCTTGATTTATATTCTGCCTCATTGTTTTGTTCTTTGGCAGATAAATATTTGTTTGCATCAATAATAAATATATATATATATATATATATATATATATATATATATATATAGTAATGATTAATATGCAGCAGACCATTTCAGGGAAAAGAGAAATACAGTTTTGTATTTTCTGTTATCTCATTTACTTTTCAGGACATATTTCATTTGCTTCTTCTGATCTAAGTAAGTAAACATTTCCCCTGTTATTGCTGTCGCCATCACCAGTGTAATTAGCAATCAGCACTATTTAGGTAAACAAAATCTTCCGAGTAGGGAGCTTGGACCAAGGGTGTCAGGGAGAATTTTGTTAATTTGCTCCACTCAAAAGCATGTCACTGGTAAAGCAAGATCAGAGATGACAGGCCCTTGTCACCACATGAAACAATGCTCCTGTTTCTGCAAACGGAGAGATACTGAGTACTTTCAGGCTGTTGGCATTCATGCCCACCACATGTAACAACATGTAATCAGTGATGGCAGATGTCCAGACCCCCTCCCACTGAATGTACTTTATAGCTGTTAATTCCTTCTCATGACTGAAGAAAATAATCACTAAAAAAGCATTAATTTGCACATAATAAATTACATTGTTTAAGAAAAATGGATATAAATATTGAGGACTGTATGCTCACACATAACGGACAATCAGAAAAAAGTCAGTACTAAAAATGCATGTATGTGTGGATAGATAAATGGATGTACTTAATTGTATTTGAGAAGAATCATTGACATGTAGTTTAATGTTTAATACACTCATGCAGAACAAACACAGAGCCACTGGAAAGGCCTAATACAATTCTGCATATTGGGTAGTTAGCTGAATATTTCAGACTGTAGCTATTATTATTATTGTTCAGAACTGGCAGAAGTGGCAGAAATGCAAGGTCCAACAGAAGGAGGAATATCACTCAGTGAAGGAGAAAGAGAACAAGTAAGGTCAGGAAAGCAACATTCAACATCTTTTCAAACTTAGCCAGGGTCCCCTTCCTGCAGACACCACTAAAAAAATTCCACAGAAATAATCATAACTTCTCTCTGTAAAGGGACCAAAACTCTTTGAGTCTGTACCTTCATGAATAACTCTCAACCTTCTAGCTCAAAAAGTCTGGGCAAAACCTAAAATAATTGGGGGGGGGGGCAAAGGATCAAAAATAGGGAGACATTTTAAATATTGCTCTTATAAACTTAGCAAGTTGTTAGAATAAAAAGATATGTGTTAGCATGCATTTTCTGAAGGATCTAAAGCCTAAAATTCAAGTGTGCTTCTTTACTCAGTTACTTCAGTTCTCAGTAATTTGCCTGAAAACTGCAAGTTTTATGAAGACCAGTCCAAAAATATAAGGTGAAAATATGCGCATTTTGCAAAGATCTGGACAGATGACAGGTATGCAAATATTTGACAAACTACTCACAATTTCAATGAAAATTACCAAACCGCCTTATTAATTAAGTACAATCTAAATGCTTCAAACAAACTGCAGTCGCCCAAGATAATATACACACAGCATTAGCTCTGGCTTGTCAGGGAGCTTCTCCAGGGGAACTCAAGGAACAAACACATGTTGATCAAGTTTTGACACATGACTAGCTAAGGATCATGGGATCATAGGATCATAGGAAATGACTAGACTATTGGCTCTGAGGCCCTTACAAGTCTAGCCAAGAATTTAGCCCATGTTCAGACAAGTCAGCACCCGATGCCCCTGTCTAGCAGGGACACAGGTGGAATCCCAGGGGTGTATTTTCTGTTCCCCATCCAGTTATCCAGGTTGCGCTTAAAAAGTATTAATGAGGTACTCTTCTTGACATGGAGTGGGGGGTCTATTCCGCAGAAGGAGGGGGGGGTCTCTGGGACACAAATCTGCCCTGCCAACAAGTCTTATTGATCTCAAAGTCCAGGTTGAGATCGTGCATGTGGGTTACTCGAGTGGAGCTTGACTTGCAGATATGCAGCAGCCCCATCAAGGCGGGTCTGAGATTGCTTTGTATGCCAGACAGAGGTCACCTCTGAGGAGTCTGTAGGAGACTGAATAGAGGGACAGGGCCTTTAGACTATCTGTATAGGGTAGATGTTTGAGGTCTTGGATTCTTCTGGTGAGGAGCTTCTGTGGTCTCTCCAGCTGCTGCATATGCTTTGTGAGGTTCATGATGAAAGGGGCATTGTACTCAAAAATGGGTGTTATAAGGGAAGAATACAGGGATGTTAAGACCACCTTATCCCTGGATGAGATAGCCTTACAAATGAGGTGGGTCATGTAGAAAGCTTTCCGCACAACGGAGGCAATGTGGTGGTCAAACGTTAGTTTGCAATCAACCTGGGTGCCCAAGTCCCTCACGACTGATTGTGTGCTTAGGATCTTGTTATTAATGTGTGGGGACATCACTCTCCACAAAGGGGATGATGCATTTTTCGGCATTCAGTATGGGGTCATGTCTCTGGCACCAGTCATATGTTTGGGTGAGACCGTCTTGGAGGATGTCCACATCACTAAGGGAACTGATGACAGCACCCAGCTTACAGCCATCTGCAAACTTGGCCAGCCATAGCCCACTGTTGTTGGCCTGCACCTCAGAAAAGTATATCTCAAACAACAAGGGCCCCAAGACCGATACCTGGGGTACACCACTCATTACGGGTCGACTGCTTGAGATGGCTTCCCCTATTTTGACTAGGTGGGTTCTATCAGTAAGCCAGTTTGCTACCCATCTGGTAACATACAGATTGACACCTAGTTGAGAGCGTTTATCTATTATATTATTGTAGGACAGGTTAATTTAAAGGCAAAGAAGAAATGTTAATAAGGACAGTTCAAGATGGCTGACAATATACACAATGATTTACAACATCTATGGAAATGGTGATAGATACAGGTAAGTGTAGGCTATGTAGTACAGAACAAGAAATGGTTGCACATCTTGTTACAGGGTGTGATAAACTCATAGCATAAGGCCTGTATACTGAAAATGATAATAATGTGGCAAGACTGTTGCTCTGGAGATTGTGCAAATACTACAACATGATAGCTATACAGCATTGGAATTATGAACTACAAATAACTACTGAAAATAAAGACGCTCTGATCACATGAGCTTTCCAATACCAACAGTTAAGACAGCAGTATCAATAAAACCAGATATAGTAGTCAAAAATGAGAGGACAATAGTACTCATATTAAAGATAGCATAATGTATTCCATCATTAATTTACATTGTAAAGGATAATTACACACATGCGCACAAGTATGACTATAGAAAGCTATGAGGAATAATTCTATAAATTGTTATAATTAGGAGGGTGGGACAGTGCATCTATGGTTAGCCTATCTGCATTAAAAACAGAGCTCCTTAAAATGTGTCATACACCTCAAAGAACTTTCACAAGTTTATTTCAATTATTTATATTTCAGATTGTAGTATTCCAAAGACAATTTGTTTCTCTTGAGTCTCAGATTTGGAAAGCTCTTTTCCTTAGATCTGTTCAGTATTACCCACTTTTCATCAATTTTCATCATCACTAGAAGTGAGTTATTGATAAAACAGAAGGACTGGAAGCCCAAAAATACAGGCCCATTTTCTGTTTGATTATAAAATGGGGTCAAGCTGTTGAAGAAGTGGATGTGCCATTAGCCTCAATCACTTACTAATATTATCAGCATAGAATTAGGGAACTCAAATGAATTTCTAAGGCCAAGAACA